>NW_022196782.1:4977-104418 GCF_008641045.1 Pistacia vera | reverse complement strand
AAAAAAAAAAAAAAAAAAAAAATTAGTCGTTACCCCTCTACACAACAGGGTAACGACTATTTCACATTCAAATTACCCCCCTGCACAACGGGGTAATGACTATTTCACATTCAAATTATTCTTTTATTTTTTAATTTTTTTTAATTTAAATACCCCATTATTTGTCTTATTTTCACACTCCAGTTCCAAATCTCCAATCTTCATTCTCCTTTCTCTCTCAACTCTCAAGCTCTCATAATCTCTCTCAAATTCTCCATTATTTTTTTTATCAAATTTATTTTAATTTTTAGTCAAATTTCAAAATGAATCCAAATTCAAATGAATTTAATCATTTTGATTATTTTGATAATGAATTTAGAAATTAATGAAAATGAAGATGTATGATGATTTTTAATTTATAAATTTGTATTTGTAATTTATAATTATAATTTATAAGTAATAAAAAATATTAAAATTCAATTAATATTTCAATATCTCGTTATTTTATTATATTTTATAGTGATTATATTTTTTTTAATTAATACAAATATAAAATGTCACTAAATATAACATATAAAACACTTTTATAATAATTATTAATAATAAATCAAAATTACCATAATTTATAAATATTAAAAAAAATTATAGGCTGACCCACAAAGCATGCGGGCTGACCCACAGCACGGTACGATATATAGCTGGTCGTGCAGTGGGCCTTCAGATTTGGTGGGTCGGTATGACATGACAAGGTAAGAATTTCTACGGGCCTTAGCATTGCATGACATGACGAATCTTAAATTTTTAGACACGGCACGACTCATCGCCAGTTCTAGTTTCACAATTGTTGTAGGTGGCCCAAAGGTAATTCGAACTTAGAAAGCCAATGAAAGTGACAAACATTTTTACTGCCAAACTAACCCCTTGGTTATAATTCTTCAATTTTTGATCATTTACTTATAATAAATTGTTGACTTAAAGGGTGTTTGTCTAAGCTTATAAGCTGGTCAAACTAGCTTATAAACTCTAAAATTAAGCTNATACTTATACATTCTTTAGCATAGCCTGCAGAAATCATGCAATCTGCAATAGATTTCAAATCCGACATGGCGATTGAAGATACCTCTTCTACTTCGGAGATGGAATCGCCTGCTACTCGAACATCATCGTCTTCCGGTGAGCCATCGTCCTCGTAATCTGAAATGCTGGATCTGGCTGATCTTGATGACCTTGTGGATACTGATTCCGGGTCTAAGTGTGCCCGGTTCATGGAGAGAATTTGTTAAAATTCCTTTTGTAGTCTCTTCATGGCAATTTGCATCAAGTTTTGGGCTTGGATGAGTTTTTCAGAAGCTGAATCCTCTGAAACTAACAACTGCATGGCTTTCTGCAGATCGTTAACGCACTTCAAGAACTGCATGGCTTCTCCCTTATCCTCGTAAAAGAGAGAAGTGACTCTAGCAAACGTTGATGTGTCCGGATCCCATTTCGTGATCATTGCCGTCGCGAATTCAATGATTTGCTCCATTGTCGTAGATTCAGAAAAGCTGGGAAGATGTGCTATTAGAGCGGGAGAAGCTCTTGAATGGCGAGGGAGAGAAATCACCGACGTCGTTCTGGGGTTAAAGCAAATGCTTCTCATTCCCTTTCTCGGCATTTTTTATCAGAAATATTATCAATAGAATTTTCTGGTAGTTTGCGAGGAAAAAATAGGAAATTATTGTTGGTGGATGATGATGAAAAAGAGAATAGAGGTACGTTTCTTCTCTGCAGTCGCCAATCTATGGAAGTGTTGGACTTTGAAGGGATATTTATAGACGAAAGGGTGGAAGCACGCCGCCGTTGCTTGATGAGGAAGCAGCTGTGTAGGGTAGACTTTTGACTTTTAAAGTCATAGAATCCTCTTTACGCGGTACACGTGTATTACTATTAGCTTAATAGCATTACAACACGACAAAGTCCAGCGTAGAGAAATAATAAAAACATTGAAAAAGATTGCCATACAACAAGATTCAATTTTTTGGAAATACATATATGATTGATTCTCTTTTGTAACATTCATTCTACAAAAATTACCAAAAAAACAAAATTCACATAATTTCTATCATTTTCAAAGTATTCAAAATTCATCTTTCAGTGTCCTGAAAAAACAAACGCTCGCATCCCATGTCAATGTGAAAATCAGAAAAATAAAAAATAAAAAAAATTGGAGCACGTGAAGAAGAGAAGGTAAACCCAAGGCGTACCCCAAGTTTAGTGAAAGAAAAATAGACCCATAGATTTCATAAATAAACACTGGTACCTTCTAGATGGAATACTTCGCTCTTATAATTAAATGATGATTATGAATTAGGGGTGATCTCTTCCAAGTGCCCTGTATATTTTTAAGGAATCAGAATCGGTCGGTTCCTAAGATTTGAAACCAGTCGATTCTTAGAAACCTAGAATCGGAATCTATAACATAGGTTTCAGTTTCAGTTCTAAGTATTCAAATTAATTTTAATTACCTCCTATTTTTAAAAAATGACAAATACAACCCCAAAAATTATAATACATTCCAATAGTTTATAAAAATTATAATTCAATCTCAATTTCTACACGGCTACCCGGATCTCGGTTCTGATTCCGATTGTGGTTCTCGGTCTAGTATTATAGGAATCGAAATCGAACCCAAAAATTTTCGATTCCAATTTTCTAGAACCGAAACCAAACCCTAATGGACCCAATAACAGTTCGGGTTCTACCCTTTATCCATGCTCACCCCTACTTATGAAGGACAAAATAGACGACATAATAAAAAAACAAATTGTTTATTTCTCAAATGTGTTATCAAATTATCAATATTTAATATTTTAAAATCATTTAATATATTTAACATTTTAATCATGTGACAAATATTAGATATTATCTTTTTTTTATTGCACGAGAAAAAACAAAATAAGGATATATTAATCGTTGTATCGAAATTTTGTGTCTGAATTAACTTTTTATAAAGCTTCTATAATATTACACATACAACATTTTCATATAACATTTTTTATACAATATAATGTGACAAAAGATGATTAGGTAAAAGTTTATTTTTAATTTAAAATCAGTCAATCATCTTTTATCACATCATATTATATATGTAGTATTATGTTTCTATCAATTATAAGGGTGTAACTGTTATATTCTGAAACTTGTGGGTCTCTTAAATCTCATGTCTGTAGAAAAAACTAAAGGAAAAGTATGATAACGTGTGAATAGAATAGCGTGTTTGTGGTTATTTCTCAAATGTCTTATCAAATTATCAATATTTAATATTTTAAAATCATTTAATATATTTAACATTTTAATCATATGACAAATATTAGATATTATCTTTCTTTTTTTTATTGTACGAGAAAAAACAAAATAAGGATATATTAATCGTTGTATCAAAATTTTGTCTCCGAATTAACTTTTTATAAAGCTTTTATAATATTACACATACAACATTTTCATATAACATTTTTTATACAATATAATGTGATAAAAGATAATTAGATAAAAGTTTATTTTTAATTTAAAATCAGTCAATCATCTTTTATCACATCATAATGTATATGTAGTATTATGTTTCTATCAATTATAAGGGTGTAACTGTTATATTCTGAAACTTGTGGGTCTCTTAAAATCTCATGTGTGTAGAAAAAACTAAAGGAAAAGTATGATAACGTGTGAATAGCGTGTTTGTGGTTAATGCTTAACAATTAAATAAATTAATTAATATTTTGATAGGCAACTTGACATTGAAATATCAATTAATTAATTAATCATTCCACCTTCTTAGGAAATCTCACTTCAACGTTCCAAATTAAAGCTATTGCCTATTGCGTCACAGTTATTGATTAAATATTAAAATTTTCAGTCCATAAAAATATACGTAAGCATTCATATCATAAACGCTCCTTATACAATCAGATGTGACGAAATCCGGCTGACAATAACCTTTGAATTTTATAAATACTAATAGAAGGTGCACAGAACTTGAAAGGAAAAATATTTTTTGGAGTTTGACAAGGAAACAATTCATCCACGCTAGTTTGTCTTGTTTTTGAATGTATCTGTTTACCAAAATTTTGATTTTCCTTTATTTAAAGTCCCGGTTACACGTGCTTATCTACTTTTTTTTTTTTATCGGGTATCTGAGCTAATTTACGTATATCTTAACTAATTTTTAATGATCCTAAAAAGAGATTGAAGAGGGACTTGAACTCAAACCTCTTGAGTAATATACTCAAGAATGCCTATCAAACTACTCGACCAATTAAAGGTAGTTGTGCTTGTCGATTTTGGATTAATCAATGTTAATATTTTGTTAATACTAATTAATTTATCTCATTAACAACTCATACTTTGATTTGAACTTGTAAATTCCCATTTAAAAGAAATGTTGATTATAAGCAGATAATATTTGATTTTAATTTCTTATATTGATTTACTGAAAATTAGCAGCCATTTTAATAACTCTATGTGAAAGCTCAGGTTGCATATTGCTATAACTTATAGGTTGTGTCATTGATCAAGACTAATTATAATAAAATTACGTTCAAATTACCCATTATCTTCAATCTTCTTTCATAAAATATCTTTGTGTAATCAGCAAGATAGACAAATCCACATAAGATTGTAAATCAACTTAATTTTTTATATTATAATATTGTCAGAAAACATATGCTGCCAGCCACATGAATTTCACTGCTCTTAATCAGTCATTAAAAATTGAATCTTGTTGACATGAATATACAATTACATCATCTGCTAATTAAGAAAGTTAAATTAAATATTATAATTACCTCATGACTTGGAAATTGGGATCAAAATTCTCCAAACATTTGTGTTTGATTTATTATTTTGAATAGTATTTTTGAAATATTATTGATAGGTAGAGTTTGGTGATTATTACGAGATAGAATTTAAAAATTAACAAAAAAATCTCTTAGGTTTGCTAATTTAACTTAATACCCTAATATAGAAAATTTTTGTAAAATAACAAAACACCCTACCATATGCAATTGCTAAATTCCGGTCACCACCGTCAGAATCTGGCATTACGACGCACGACTGGCTGGATCTGACCGATCATGCGCCGAGATGGCCTTTTCCAGCCAAATTCACCATGGATCTGGCTGGAAAAGGCCAGATCTAGCCGTAGTTGGTCGTTAACGATGACTAAAGATATGACCGTCGTTGAAGACCAGTTACGGCCAAAGATTTGGCCGCTAAATGATAGATCGACACACTACCGTTCAGATCCAGCTAGTAGTGTGCCATTATACCAGATTCTGACCACCTTTCAGTGGTGGTGGTTGGAATCTGGCAAATGTGGGTGGGTGAGGGTGTTTTTGTCAATTTTTAAACTTTTTTTTGGGGGGGTGTTAGTTAAATTAATAAATTTAGGAGGTTTAAAATAGTTGAATAAAAATATAATAGTATTTTCAGAATAGGGAAACAAATTTGTATTTTAGAAATATTATTAATAGGATAGGAAAAAATAATTAAACAAACAGACCCATCGTGGTAATTAAGATAATATGTAATTATCTTACTATATGACACTTTTATTAAACCGTGGTATTTGAAACAATATTCCTCTCCACAAATTTTATTTCTTATGATGTCAACCTCTAAAGAATTTTTTTTTTTTTTTTAAAAGTTCTGAATGTTAATACAATTTATAATGGTAACTAGATTAGACTGCATTTGAAACACTCAGGACTTTGGATATCATCGATCTTACTGTGTTAGATCTTGGCAGGTCAGGTGTGTAATATGAGTGTAGGAGAATTGTTTATATCATGTGATGGTGTAAAGGCCATCATCCTGACTTAGCAAGGACTGGAAATAGATTGAAACTCAAAAATAGATTCATCCTAATTGTTGATAGTTTGTGCAGAAACCAAGTTGAAGCCCAGAACCTCTGCCAAATTTTACCTTCTCATGCTATCTGCTTTGTCTCACACTAGATAAAAAAAAAAGAATCATTATATATTTGAAACTTATTTATAATGTTATGTAAACACAAACCCAAAGCTAGAGCTGGGTAAAAATCCAATAATAGCATGTTCCTCTACACACTACCTTATGTGAATTGGATGCAATCACAACCTTGAACACAAACCTAATTATAATTAACAAATGTAACAGTGTATTCAAACACAAGACTATTTTCGTTGAATCTGGCTCTAAAAATGATAGAAAATTCCAATTGCGTTTGTGCATTTTTTATTTTTCTGGGCCGTTACCCACTAACGCAACCAAATATGCCTCATATTGTGCTTCTGTTTCTACCAAAAAGGTGCCAATGTGACAATTTTAGTTTGGAACCATAGAATTGTGCGTTTTGCTTATTACTTAACATTTAACTTGTATTATGGTAATTCTTTATCTTACTGAAATGCTTGAATATGTGCTCATCAATGAGATATAATCTCGCTTGCGGCTTAACATGTTACTGATTGATGAGAAATGAATTTGTTAACTTTCTTTTGGTTCCAGGCAGCTGACAGTGAGAGGGAAGGATGGCTGCATAAAGTCAGATGGGGATTTGTTCATTGCTGAACTCAAGCAGGGTTGATGACCGAGATTGGTGAACATAGCATCTTTCACCACAGTGAATTCTACCCCAGTATGGACAGTTTAGCCTCCTACCGATCTCTCAAACGGGTGCTCCATCACTGTACGGGATGGCAGAATGTCCACCGGCCAGCCGATCAAGTGTTAGCTGCTGAGTAGCCTTACTCTAATATCTATAACATCTATGATTCAATTTCCGTCCCTTCGTTTTGTTTTTTGCTTGGATTTCTTCTATGATCTTATTGCCTTTCTAAGGGCTATGTAAATTATTTGCTGCTTGTATATTGCAGCCTATCTTAAAGTTCTTAAGGATAACAAAAATGAATAATAAATCTGTTTGTTTATATTTTATACCTTATTCTTAATCCTTTATCAAAATAACTTTTTGTTTCATTATTTATGAAATATTATTAATTTTATTCAATTATTTTTAGCTCCTTAAGTTTATTAATTTAATTAAACACCTATAGAAAAAAAAAAGTTTAAAATTAATAAAATACCCTCACCCACCCACCCATAGTTGCCAAATTCCGGCAATCATCGTCGAAAGTAGTCGAAATCTGTCACAACGCGTACAACGACCGAATTAGCTGGTAATTCGTCGATCTGGTCGTCATTTTTGTCGTTATGACGGCCAAATTTGACCTTTTGCGGTCGTTGACAGCCATATCCGGTTGTAGATCTAGTCTTTTCGGCCAGATCTGTGGTGGATATGGCCGGAAAAGGCCAGATCGACGTACAACGGCCTATCTGTGGTGGATATGGTCGGAAAAGGCTAGATCAATGCACGATCGGTCAGATCTGACCGGTCTATGTCATAAAGTCATATACCAACCAGATTTTGGCGATGGTGGCCAGAATCTGGCACTTGGTAGGTGGGGTGTTTTTGCATTTTATAAAAAATTTTATATATTGAGGTGTTTAGTTAATTAGCAAACCTAGGAGGTTTTTCTTGTTAATTTTTAAATTTTTCTCGTAATAATCACCGTACTCAATTACCTAATACTATTTCTAAAATCTTATCCAAAATAACAAACCAAACGAACCCAAAATCACGATGTGTGTCTCTTGGTGACCTCTACACTATTGATTGTTGCAAATGGAAGGTTCTGGAATTGATCCATATTGTATTTAAACGCTACATTAGATTAGTTAATGGTAATTTGGTCATGTGGGGTTGGGGTTTTTATTTCATTTTAGCCATTTTGTCTTAATCCATATGGTGGACTTGAACCATACGAGGGACGTTTACTTAATAGTCGATATCATAATACTGTAAATTGATTGATCTGGGTCCTAATTCAGTATCCATTACACAGATTATTAATTGTTTCGACTTTTCATATGGCTAAGTTGCACTTATTTCCATCGTTTCATTGAATTTCGGTCCAGAATCAGCCAATAGTTCTTGAAATGGCCCTCCGCCAGTTGAACATAATGTTACAAAGGGCACAAACAATTGGCGACAAATTTGTAATTCCCCACGAAATGGCTGAAACTTAGGACCAAATTAATGTGCTTGCGGCCCGGCAGCATTCAAAAGCGTGCAAGTTGAGAATTAATTGAAATTCAATTACAAACTGAAATATTGTTACTGTATTTAATATTTATGAATGACAAATTTGAAGTCATCAATTGTTTTTTTTTTTTTTTTTTTTTTGAATTGTAAATAAATATCTTCTAAAAACTATTTAAGATTCTTCCGTTTTACCATGAAACAGCTGTATCATTTGACTTATAGGTTTCAAGTTTGGCGTATGAGATTGAGAAATGACAGTCTTTTCACGTCTCCTTCGGAAACTTGAAATGTCTTTATCATTCAATGTCTATATAGTTCCACCATGATAATCTCCTAGAATTTCTTTTGTTTAGTTCATACTGTGAATTTTCAGATATTCTCTTGAAAATTTCCCTGATATTTCTGGTGCAATACCCAACTGAAAGCCTTCAAAATGCCACATCCGCCTTTGTTAAAAGTCTATGGTGACATAAAAGAATACCATTTCGCAACAGTAAAATAATATTATTATTGTATTTAATCTTTTTTTTTTTATAACCGGGGGTTCAAGTCAGTTTACACGCATCTTAACTAATCATTTGAGACCCTAAACTATCGATCGAGAAGAGTTCTAGTGTACCCCTATTACCAATCGAGACGAATCGAATTCAAAACTTCTTGATAATACATCTAAAGTTATAATAGAACCACTCGATTACCCAGAGATAGTTTAATACTTTTTTTTTTTTTTTTTTTTTTTTTTCAACGGCTAAATATCAAGTGTGAAAGTAGAAATCAATTATTGAGGTGAAGGATTGTGCAGTGTCCAAAATAATTTGGATCCAACGTTGGAAATGTCCATGCACTGCATGCATTTTACAGACACAAACGAGAGATATTCGGAGGAAGAAATAGAGAAGATTCATAAATTCACTTGTATTATTCTCTAATAACCTATCTAATCAATAATCATAAAATATATACATATCCAGAAAAATGGTATACTAATCCTAAAATATAAGCATCAATTCGAAACTCTAAGCTTTCAACCGCGAATGCCGCCGATGGAGAGAAGACGAAGTAGAAGACGAACCCGTACTTCCGGAACCTTCAATCGTTCCAAGAACAGGTCCGACAGATATTTCCCACATCTTCAGCGAAAATCTCACCACCATCCGGGCATTTCTTCTCCTCCCAGGTTAATCTATGCTTATCATACAACTCCCGATATTTCGTCACCAGCTTTCTCCCAATCGACACTTTAATCTCGTCCCGCAATTCGGGTCCGGCACGATACCACAACTCTGTGGTTATACACTTGCTCAAAACTCGACTGAAAATTTCTAAAGTAGTCTTTGGCTTGACCCGGTGTAATCGCGGCCGTCGGATTCTCCGGTAATGATTTGAAGACTTGGTCCCATGCTACCCGCCGTAGTTGGCGGCGAACTGTCTCACTTTTGCTTCGTCTGGTTAATCCATTCGTCACCGAGAGGTATTGGAGATTTGATGTACGACTTTTGATACGACGTGTTGAAGATTGTTTGCCAAGAATAGGTAAGACAAAAAACGTCCTTGTAAAGCTTCGCTTTGCTATCAAGTTTGCAGAGAAGACCGAGAATGAGCCACGCCACGTGTAAGGTGATGGCCGGCGCCGGAGCGTCGGTGGAGTCTGGACTGTCGAAGTAGGATTCCGGCAAGGATGATTTCGCCGGCGGAGGCAAGTCGGCGAGAATATCGGTTAGAACGTTACTGTAATCGGCAAGGAGAGAAGATATTTCATTGCTTGGTCGTTAAGGGATGAATTCCACCGCCGGGGACGTGGAATTTCGCTGAGTCTTTCTGTATTGAAGACTCGAAATCGGAAACCATTGCACGCACGTGACTCACTGAGTTTGACGGTGAATTGAGAGCCTGTAATCGGACGGTGGAGTTTGATTCGTGGCGAAGATTGATTCAATCTCCGGCCAGTTTTCGGCTATGGCGGTGTACATACCAAGTACACGAACATTTTCTCTGGAGGTGATTTCTTCTTTTTGGCGACGAGTTCAGGGAAACTAAGAATTAAGGCTCCTTCTTTGGAGATATCGCTAAAGCACGACTCTTTAATGGAGTCCGAGGAAGCGAAGACGTGGTCGCAGAGGATTCTTTCTCCGTTGAAGAGTGTTCTCATGGCGATCTTCACGGCGTCTAACCAGTTCTTGATTTTCACTTCAAGAGCTTCCCAGGCCATTTTGTTGATTTGAGAATTGCTGAACCGTTCCACTCCGAGACGGTAAATGCCTTCATCGATAATGTTTTGCGTATGATTTTTAAATGCTTATACATTCTTTAGCATAGCCTGCGAAATCATGCAATCTGCAATAGATTTCAAATCCGACGGCGATTGAAGATACCTCTTCTACTTCGGAGATGGAATCGCCTGCTACTCGAACATCATCGTCTTCCGGTGAGCCATCGTCCGAAATCTGAAATGCTGGATCTGGCTGATCTTGATGATCTTGTGGATACTGATTCCGGGTCTAAGTGTGCCCGGTTCATGGAGAGAATTTGATAAATTCCTTTTGTAGTCTCTTCATGGCAATTTGCATCAAGTTTTGGGCTTGGATGAGTTTTTCAGAAGCTAATTCTCTGAAACTAACAACTGCATGGCTTTCTGCAGATCGTTAACGCACTTCAAGAACTGCATGGCTTCTCCCTTATCCTCGTAAAAGAGAGAAGTACTCTAGCAAACGTTGATGAGTCCGGATCCCATTTCGTGATCATTGCCGTTGCGAATTCAATGATTTGCTCCATTGTCGTAGATTCAGAAAAGCTGGGAAGATGTGTTATTCGAGCGGGAGAAGCTCTTGAATGCGAGGGAGAGAAATCACCGACGTCGTTCTGGGGTTAAAGCAAATGCTTCTCATTCCCTTTCTCGGCATTTTTTTATCAGAAATATTATCAATAGAATTTTCTGGTAGTTTGCGAGAAAAAATAGGAAATTATTGTTGGTGGATGTGATGAAAAAGGAACAGAGGTACGTTTTTCTCCGCAGTCGCCAATCTATGGAAGTGTTGGACTTTGAAGGGATTTTATAGACGAAAGGGTGGAAGTACGCCGCCGTTGCTTGATGAGGAAGCAGCTGTGTAGGGTAGACTTTTGACTTTTAAAGTCATAGAATCCTCTTTACGCGGTACACTGTATTACTATTAGCTTAATAGCATTACAACACGACAAAGTCCAGCGTAGAGAATAATAAAAACATTGAAAAAGATTGCCATACAACAAGATTCAATTTTTTGGAAATACATATATGATTGATTCTCTTTTGTAACATTCATTCTACAAAAATTACCAAAAAAACAAATTCACATAATTCTATCATTTTCAAAGTATTCAAAATTCATCTTTCAGTGTCCGGAAAAAACAAACGCTCGCATCCCATGTCAATGTAAAATCAGAAAAATAAAAAATAAAAAAAATTGGAGCACGTGAAGAAGAGAAGGTAAACCCAGCGTACCCCAGTTTTAGTAAAGAAAAATAGACCATATTTTCATAAATAAACAGGTACCTTCTAGATGGAATACTTCGCTCTTAATTAAATATGATTATGAATTGGGGTGATCTCTTCCAAGTGCCCTGTATATTTTTAAGGAATCAGAATCGTCGGTTCCTAAGATTTGAAACCAGTCGATTCTTAGAAACCTAGAATCGGAATCTATACATAGGTTTCAGTTTCAGTCTAAGTATTCAAATTAATTTTAATTACCTCCTATTTTTAAAAATGACAAATACAACCCCAAAAATTATAATACATTCCAATAGTTTATAAAATTATAATTCAATCTCAATTTCTACACGGCTACCCGATCTCGGTTCTGATTCCGATTGTGGTTCTCGGTCTAGTATTATGATCGAAATCGAACCCAAAAATTTTCGATTCCAATTTTCTAGAACCAAACCAAACCCTAATGGACCCAATAACAGTTCGGGTTCTACCCTTTATCCATGCTCACCCCTACTTATGAAGGACAAATGACACATAATAAAAAACAAATTGTTTATTTCTCAAATGTTTTATCAAATTATCAATATTTAATATTTTAAAATCATTTAATATATTTAACATTTTAATCATGTGACAAATATTAGATATTATCTTTTTTTTATTGCACAGAAAAAACAAATAAGGTTATATAATCGTTGTATCGAAATTTTGTGTCTGAATTAACTTTTTATAAAGCTTCTATAATATTACACATACAACATTTTCATATACATTTTTTATACAATATAATGTGACAAAAGATGATTAGGTAAAAGTTTATTTTTAATTAAAATCAGTCAATCATCTTTAAAATATTCATTTTATTATAATTATAGATGAAATTTTTAAGTTAAATATTTTTGTAGAAAAGAAATTCTCGAGACTAAAGCAAAGAAATCAAGCATGAGCAGAAAATCAAAATACTATAGCGAGGGAATGTCGGCAGTCGCTTTACGCTTTGAGCAATGAAACGCAGTCGTCTTCGCAGAGTTACTTGCAACAGAGAAGCTACTCGTTAAAGCAACTGTGACATATCTTCTTTAAAATCCATTTATTGAAGGGATCGTTTTCAGTTGAGTTAACAGCATTAATGATTTGAAAGAAACGTTTCTACCATTAGAATGGGCAACTCCCACTCCCATGGTCATCACCATCATCGCAAGAACCGTAACGGTAACGGATCGAACGCTTCTCTCGGAGATAAAATGGCTACTCCTGTTCCTCCCTTCAAACATGCTCTTTCTGATCACCATCATCATTTCCCATCACAGAACCCCACCTCAGCCTCAATGTCCTTGCCTTATGCTCAAGTTGACTCCTGCGTACGAGCGCTCGCCGGCCAAGCCGAAGGGTTTGGCCGCTTCGCCGTTGGTGGGCTCCACGGTGCCCTCTATCATGTCACCTCTTTACTAGGTAATACTTTGCTTTGCAATTGTTACGATTATGGGAAAATTCTTGTTTAGGAATTGATGAAACGAATGGTTCCATTTAATTAAGTTTTAATCTTGTGTTTTTATATTTGTGTATGTGCTCTAGTTATTAAAATTATTGAATTTTAGCAAGTGTTTTATAATTGTGGTCTCACACTAGTATTTGGGAAAGAAGCATTATCTTTACTCTAATTTGAAGATTATACTGTTGGGTTTAGACTGAACTTTTGGTGATAGTAAATATAGTTAGAACCATCTGTTTTGTAGTGGCTTTTGATATTAATCATTCCTTTTTTTCTGCATTTGTGTGTGTGGGGTTGTAGATGATGGGCCAGGATCACTTCGCGAAGGTTGTCGAAGAAAAGAACCACTTTGGATTGTGTTTGAAGTGTCAGGCACCATCCAGCTTTACTCTTACTTGAGTGTCTCGTCTTATAAAACAATAGATGGCCGCGGCCAAAGGATAAAACTTACAGGGAAGGGCTTGAGGCTGAGTGAATGTGAACATGTTATAATATGTAATCTAGAGTTTGAAGGTGGCAGAGGACATGATGTGGATGGCATTCAAATAAAACCCAACTCAAAACATATATGGATAGACCGTTGTAGCCTCCGTGATTACGAGGATGGGCTGATAGATATGACCCGTGGAAGCACAGATATTACAATATCTAGGTGGGTTTGTCTCACTCTTTAAGATTTTGTGCTAGTAATAAGATTGTACTTCTTGATATCTTTAAGCATTTTATGCAGGTGTCACTTTTCATCCCATGACAAGACAATGCTCATCGGAGGAGACCCCTCTCACATTGGTGATAGATGTATTAGAGTGACCATTCACCACTGTTTTTTTGATGGGACTCGACAGCGACATCCTCGTGTTAGATTTGCAAAAGTACATCTTTACAATAATTACACCAGAAACTGGGGAATTTATGCTGTTTGTGCCAGTGTTGAATCACAGGTGATAATACTTCCAACAATTTGAAATGAGCTTTTGGTTCAGACTCTTTTTGAAACTTTTGAGGGCATAACTGAATTATGGTTTTGTTCCCCTAATATCTTGATATTTGCTTTTGACATCAGATATACTCCCAATGTAATATATATGAAGCGGGACAAAAGAAGGTAGCATTTAAGTATCTTACGGAGAAGGTGGGTTTTTTTTTTTTTCCCCTTCAATTGCTTATCTGCATTACCATATTGATTTTTAGGCTTCAACCATGTATGGGCTTAAAATACTGATGCCATTGAAAAATGGTGAAAATTTTCTGGAGTAGAACGTAGTCAGAATTCAGTTCAAGTGTGTGCTCTGGAGGACCTTTTATTCATTTATAGATAAATATCTAAGTTGTGTCGAGTAGAAGTCCCAGAACTTTGAGTAATATTACACCAACAATCCTTACTCACAAACTTTCTTTCACAATCCTGACGTGACAGCTCGTAATTGGTCAGCTCGCAATTAATTAGTGGGACCCATGCGAAACCCATGTGGGATCATTGTGAACTGACCAATTGCGAGCTGTTACGTCAGGGTTGTGAGAGAAAATTTGTGAAAGAGGATTGTTGGTATAGTATTATTCCAGAACTTTTAACTAGTTGGTTAATAAAGTATCAAAAGCAATCGGTCCACCCTAGTGACTGCCGCCAATGCTCGTCAACTTTGGAGAGAAAAATGAATGATCCCATCTCTCAGTGGGGGGATACAAATAGTTGGCAAATGGCTTTTTTGCACATAATTCCCCGAGGGCAGTAAACTTTGTGCTTTCTTTTCCATAAGCTTGTGGCCTGAAGTATCTTTCTAAAATTATGGTGAAAGAGACTTCAGGAGCTCAACACCATCAAAACTGCCCCAAGTTTTAGGATTTTGAAACAATATTCCTCTCCACAAATTTTATTTCTTATGATGTCAACCTCTAAAGAATTTTTTTTTTTTTTTTTAAAAGTTCTGAATGTTAATACAATTTATAATGGTAACTAATTAGACTGCATTGAAACACTCAGGACTTTGGATATCATCGATCTTACTGTGTTAGATCTTGGCAGGTCAGGTGTGTAATATGAGTTAGGAGAATTGTTTATATCATGTGATGGTGTAAAGGCCATCATCCTGACTTAGCAAGGACTGGAAATAGATTGAAACTCAAAATAGATTCATCCTAATTGTTGATAGTTTGTGCAGAAACCAAGTTGAAGCCCAGAACCTCTGCCAAATTTTACCTTCTCATGCTATCTGCTTTGTCTCACCTAGATAAAAAAAAAAGAATCATTAATATTTGAAACTTATTTATAATGTTATGTAAACACAAACCCAAAGCTAGAGCTGGGTAAAATCCAATAATAGCATGTTCCTCTAACACACTACCTTATGTGAATTGGATGCAATCACAACCTTGAACACAAACCTAATTAATAATTAACAAATGTAACAGTGTATTCAAACACAAGACTATTTTCGTTGAATCTGGCTCTAAAAATGATAGAAAATTCCAATTGCGTTTGTGCATTTTTTTATTTTTCTGGGCCGTTCCCCACTAACCGCAACCAAATATGCCTCATATTGTGCTTCTGTTTCTACCAAAAAGGTGCCAATGTGACAATTTTAGTTGGAACCATAGAATTGTGCGTTTTGCTTATACTTAACATTTAACTTGTATTATGGTAATTCTTTATCTTACTGAAATGCTTGAATATGCTCATCAATGAGATATAATCTCGCTTGCGGCTTAACATGTTACTTGATTGATGAGAAATGAATTTGTTAACTTTCTTTTGGTTCCAGGCAGCTGACAGTGAGAGGAAGGATGGCTGCATAAAGTCAGATGGGGATTTGTTCATTGCTGAACTCAAGCAGGGTTGATGACCGAGATTGGTGAACATAGCATCTTTCACCACAGTGAATTCTACCCCAGTATGGACAGTTTAGCCTCCTACCGATGCTCTCAAACGGGTGCTCCATCACTGTACGGGATGGCAGAATGTCCACCGGCCAGCCGATCAAGTGTTGCTGCTGAGTAGCCTTACTCTAAATATCTATAACATCTATGATTCAATTTCGTCCCTTCGTTTTGTTTTTTGCTTGGATTTCTTCTATGATCTTATTGCCTTTCTAAGGGCTATGTAAATTATTTGCTGCTTGTATATTGCAGCCTATCTTAAAGTTCTTAAGGATAACAAAAATGAATAATAAATCTGTTTGTTTATATTTTATACCTTATTCTTAATCCTTTATCAAAATAACTTTTTGTTTCATTATTATGAATATTATTAATTTTATTCAATTATTTTTAGCTCCTTAAGTTTATTAATTTAATTAAACACCTATAGAAAAAAAAAAGTTTAAAATTAATAAAATACCCTCACCCACCCACCCATAGTTGCCAATTCCGGCAATCATCGTCGAAAGTAGTCGAAATCTGTCACAACGCGTACAACGACCGAATTAGCTGGTAATTCGTCGATCTGGTCGTCATTTTTGGTCGTTATGACGGCCAAATTTGACCTTTGCGGTCGTTGACAGCCATATCCGGTTGTAGATCTAGTCTTTTCGGCCAGATCTGTGGTGGATATGGCCGGAAAAGGCCAGATCGACGTACAACGGCCTATCTGTGTGGATATGGTCGGAAAAGGCTAGATCAATGCACGATCGGTCAGATCTGACGGTCTATGTCATAAAGTCATATACCAACCAATTTTGGCGATGGTGGCCAGAATCTGGCACTTGGAGGTGTGGGTGTTTTTGCATTTTATAAAAAATTTTAATTTGGGTGTTTTAGTTAATTAGCAAACCTAGGAGGTTTTTCTTGTTATTTTTAAATTTTTCTCGTAATAATCACCGTACTCAATTACCTAATACTATTTCTAAAATCTTATCCAAAATAACAAACCAAACGAACCCAAAATCACGATGTGTGTCTCTTGGTGAGCCTCTACACTATTGATTGTTGCAAATGGAAGGTTCTGGAATTGACCATATTGTATTTAAACGCTACATTAGATTAGTTAATGGTAATTTGGTCATGTGGGGTTGGGGGTTTTTATTTCATTTTAGCCATTTTGTCTTATCCATATGGTGGACTTGAACATACGAGGGACGTTTTACTTAATAGTCGATATCATAATACTGTAATTGATTGATCTGGGTCCGTAATTCAGTATCCATTACACAGATTATTAATGTTTCGACTTTTCATATGGCTAAGGTTGCACTTATTTTCCATCGTTTCATTGAATTTCGGTGCCAGAATCAGCCAATAGTTCTTGAAATGCCCTCCGCCAGTTGAACATAGATGTTACAAAGGGCACAAACAATTGGCGACAAATTTGTAATTCCCCACGAAATGGCTGAAAACTTAGGACCAAATTAATGTGCTTGCTGGCCCGGCAGCATTCAAAAGCGTGCAAGTTGAGAATTAATTGAAATTCAATTACAAACTGAAATATTGTTAACTGTATTTAATATTTATGAATGACAAATTTAAGTCACAATTGTTTTTTTTTTTTTTTTTTTTTTGAATTGTAAATAAATATCTTCTAAAAACTATTTAAGATTCTTTCCGTTTTACCATGAAACAGCTGTATCATTTGACTTATAGGTTTCAAGTTTGGCGTATGAGATTGAGAAATGACAGTCTTTTCACGTCTCCTTCGAAACTTGAAATGTCTTTATCATTCAATGTCTATATAGTTCCACCATGATAATCTCCTAGAATTTCTTTTGTTTAGTTCATACTGTGAATTTTCTAGATATTCTCTTGAAAATTTCCCCTGATATTTCTGGTGCAATACCAACTGAAAGCCTTCAAAATGCCACATCCGCCTTTGTTAAAAGTCTATGGTGACATAAAAGAATACCATTTCGCAACAGTAAAATAATATTATTATTGTATTTAATCTTTTTTTTTTTATAACCGGGGGTTCAAGTCAGTTTACACGCATCTTAACTAATCATTTGAGACCCTAAACTATCGATCGAGTAAGAGTTCTAGTGTTACCCCTATTACCAATCGAGACGAATCGATTCAAAACTTCTTGATAATACATCTAAAGTTATAATAGAACCACTCGATTACCCGAGATAGTTTAATACTTTTTTTTTTTTTTTTTTTTTTTTTTTTCAACGGCTAAATATCAAGTGTGAAAGTAGAAATCAATTATTGAGGTGAAGGATTGTGCAGTGTCCAAAATAATTTGGATCCGAACGTTGGAAATGTCCATGCACTCATGCATTTTACAGACACAAACGAGAGATATTCGGAGGAAGAAATAGAGAAGATTCATAAATTCACTTGTATTATTCTCTAATAACCTATCTAATCAATAATACATAAAATATATACATATCCAGAAAAATGGTATACTAATCCTTAAAAATAATGCATCAATTCGAAACTCTAAGCTTTCAACCGCGAATGCCGCCGATGGAGAGAAGACGAAGTAGAAGACGAACCCGTACTTCCGGAACCTTCAATCGTTCCAAGAACAGGTCCGACAATATTTCCCACATCTTCAGCGAAAATCTCACCACCATCCGGGCATTTCTTCTCCTCCCAGTTAATCTATGCTTATCATACAACTCCCGATATTTCGTCACCAGCTTTCTCCCAATCGACACTTTAATCTCGTCCCGCAATTCGGGTCCGGCACGATACCACGAACTCTGTGGTTATACACTTGCTCAAAACTCGACTGAAAATTTCTAAAGTAGTCTTTGGCTTGACCCGGTGTAATCGCGGCCGTCGGATTCTCCGGTAATGATTTGAAGACTTGGTCCCATGCTACCCGCTCGTAGTTGGCGGCGAACTGTCTCACTTTTGCTTCGTGCTGGTTAATCCATTCGTCACCGAGAGGTATTGGAGATTTGATGTACGGACTTTTGATACGACGTGTTGAAGATTGTTTGCCAAGAATAGGTAAGACAAAAAACGTCCTTGTAAAGCTTCGCTTTGCTATCAAGTTTGCAGAGAAGAACGAGAATGAGCCACGCCACGTGTAAGGTGATGGCCGGCGCCGGAGCGTCGGTGGAGTCTGGACTGTCGAAGTAGGATTCCGGCAAGGATGATTTCGCCGGCGGAGGCAAGTCGGCGAGAATATCGGTTAGAACGTTACTGTAATCGGCAAGGAGAGAAGATATTTCATTGCTTGGTCGTTAAGGGATGAATTCCACCGCCGGGGACGTGGAATTTCGCTGAGTCTTTCTGTATTGAAGACTCGAAATCGGAAACCATTGCACGCACTGACTCACTGAGTTTGACGAGTGAATTGAGAGCCTGTAATCGGACGGTGGAGTTTGATTCGTGGCGAAGATTGATTCAATCTCCGGCCAGTTTTCGGCTATGGCGGTGTACATACCAAGTACACGAAACATTTTCTCTGGAGGTGATTTCTTCTTTTTGGCGACGAGTTCAGGGAAACTAAGAATTAAGGCTCCTTCTTTGAGATATCGCTAAAGCACGACTCTTTAATGGAGTCCGAGGAAGCGAAGACGTGGTCGCAGAGGATTCTTTCTCCGTTGAAGAGTGTTCTCATGGCGATCTTCACGGCGTCTAACCAGTTCTTGATTTTCACTTCAAGAGCTTCCCAGGCCATTTTGTTGATTTGAGAATTGCTGAACCGTTCCACTCCGAGACGGTAATGCCTTCATCGATAATGTTTGCGTATGATTTTTAAATGCTTATACATTCTTTAGCATAGCCTGCAGAAATCATGCAATCTGCAATAGATTTCAAATCCGACGGCGATTGAAGATACCTCTTCTACTTCGGAGATGGAATCGCCTGCTACTCGAACATCATCGTCTTCCGGTGAGCCATCGTCCTGAAATCTGAAATGCTGGATCTGGCTGATCTTGATGATCTTGTGGATACTGATTCCGGGTCTAAGTGTGCCCGGTTCATGGAGAGAATTTGATAAATTCCTTTTGTAGTCTCTTCATGGCAATTTGCATCAAGTTTTGGGCTTGGATGAGTTTTTCAGAAGCTGAATTCTCTGAAACTAACAACTGCATGGCTTTCTGCAGATCGTTAACGCACTTCAAGAACTGCATGGCTTCTCCCTTATCCTCGTAAAAGAGAGAAGTACTCTAGCAAACGTTGATGAGTCCGGATCCCATTTCGTGATCATTGCCGTTGCGAATTCAATGATTTGCTCCATTGTCGTAGATTCAGAAAAGCTGGGAAGATGTGTTATTCGAGCGGGAGAAGCTCTTGAATGCGAGGGAGAGAAATCACCGACGTCGTTCTGGGGTTAAAGCAAATGCTTCTCATTCCCTTTCTCGGCATTTTTTTATCAGAAATATTATCAATAGAATTTTCTGGTAGTTTGCGAGAAAAAATAGGAAATTATTGTTGGTGGATGTGATGAAAAAGGAACAGAGGTACGTTTTTCTCCTGCAGTCGCCAATCTATGGAAGTGTTGGACTTTGAAGGGATTTTATAGACGAAAGGGTGGAAGTACGCCGCCGTTGCTTGATGAGGAAGCAGCTGTGTAGGGTAGACTTTTGACTTTTAAAGTCATAGAATCCTCTTTACGCGGTACACTGTATTACTATTAGCTTAATAGCATTACAACACGACAAAGTCCAGCGTAGAGAATAATAAAAACATTGAAAAGATTGCCATACAACAAGATTCAATTTTTTGGAAATACATATATGATTGATTCTCTTTTGTAACATTCATTCTACAAAAATTACCAAAAAAACAAAATTCACATAATTTCTATCATTTTCAAAGTATTCAAAATTCATCTTTCAGTGTCCGAAAAAACAAACGCTCGCATCCCATGTCAATGTAAAATCAGAAAATAAAAAATAAAAAAAAATTGGAGCACGTGAAGAAGAGAAGGTAAACCCAGCGTACCCCATTTTAAAAGAAAAATAGACCCATATTTTCATAAATAAACAGGTACCTTCTAGATGGAATACTTCGCTCTTAATTAAATATGATTATGAATTGGGGTGATCTCTTCCAAGTGCCCTGTATATTTTTAAGGAATCAGAATCGTCGGTTCCTAAGATTTGAAACCAGTCGATTCTTAGAAACCTAGAATCGGAATCTATACATAGGTTTCAGTTTCAGTCTAAGTATTCAAATTAATTTTAATTACCTCCTATTTTTAAAAAATGACAAATACAACCCCAAAATTATAATACATTCCAATAGTTTATAAAATTATAATTCAATCTCAATTTCTACACGGCTACCCGATCTCGGTTCTGATTCCGATTGTGGTTCTCGGTCTAGTATTATAGATCGAAATCGAACCCAAAAATTTTCGATTCCAATTTTCTAGAACCAAACCAAACCCTAATGGACCCAATAACAGTTCGGGTTCTACCCTTTATCCATGCTCACCCCTACTTATGAAGGACAAATGACACATAATAAAAAACAAATTGTTTATTTCTCAAATGTTTTATCAAATTATCAATATTTAATATTTAAAATCATTTAATATATTTAACATTTTAATCATGTGACAAATATTAGATATTATCTTTTTTTTATTGCACAGAAAAAACAAATAAGGATATAATCGTTGTATCGAAATTTTGTGTCTGAATTAACTTTTTATAAAGCTTCTATAATATTACACATACAACATTTTCATAACATTTTTTATACAATATATGTGACAAAAGATGATTAGGTAAAAGTTTATTTTTAATAAAATCAGTCAATCATCTTTTATCACATCATATATATATGTAGTATTATGTTTCTATCAATTATAAGGGTTAACTGTTATATTCTGAAACTTGGGGTCTCTTAAATCTCATGTCTGTAGAAAAAACTAAAGGAAAAGTATGATAACGTGTGAATAGAATAGCGTGTTTGTGGTTATTTCTCAAATGTCTTATCAATTATCATATTTATATTTAAAATCATTTAATATATTTAACATTTTAATCATATGACAAATTAGATATTATCTTTCTTTTTTTTATTGTACGAGAAAAAACAAAATAAGATATATAATCGTTGTATCAAAATTTTGTCTCCGAATTAACTTTTATAAAGCTTTTATATATTACACATAACATTTTCATATAACATTTTTTATACAATTAATGTGATAAAATATATTAGATAAAAGTTTATTTTTAATTTAAAATCAGTCAATCATCTTTTATCACATCATAATGTATATGTGTATTATGTTTCTATCAATTATAAGGTGTAACTGTTATATTCTGAACTTTGGGGTCTCTTAAAATCTCATGTGTGTAGAAAAACTAAAGGAAAGTATGATACACGTGTGAATAGCGTGTTTGTGGTTAATGCTTAACAATTAAATAAATTAATTAATATTTTGATAGGCAACTTGACATTGAAATATCAATTAATTAATTATCATTCCACCTTCTTAGGAAATCTCACTTCAACGTTCCAAATTAAAGCTATTGCCTATTGCGTCACAGTTTTTGATTAAATATTAAATTTTCAGTCCATAAAAATATACGTAACATTCATATCATAAACGCTCCTTATACAATCAGATGTGACGAATCCGGTTGACAATAACCTTGAATTTATAAATAATTAGAAGGCGCACAAAATTAAAAGAAATATTTTTTGGAGTTTGACAAGGAAACATTCTCCACGCTAGTTTGTCTTGTTTTTGAACGTATCTTTTTACCAAAATTTTTTCCTTTATTTAAGTTACATACACATGCTTGTCCATTTTATTTTTTTAATCGGGATATCTGGACTAGTTTACATATACTTCTCTAATTTTTAATGACCTTAAAAGAACTTGAACTCAAACCTCTTGAATATATTTAGAATTCTTATCGAACTACTGAACCAATTAAAGGTAGTTGTGTTTGTCCATTTTGGATTAATTAGTTTTATATTTTGTAATACTAATTAATTTAGCTCATTAACAACTAATACTTTGATTTGAACTTGTAAATTCCCATTTAAAGAAACGTTGACTATAACAGATAATATTTGATTTTAAATTCTTATATTGATTTACTGAAAATTAGCACATTTTATAACTCTATGTGAAGCTCAGGTTGCTATTGCTATAACTTATAGGTTGTGTCATTGATCAAGACTAATTATAATAAAATTACGTTCAAATTACCCATTATCTTCAATCTTCTTTCTAAAATATCTTTGTGTAATCAGCAAGATAGACAAATCCATAAGATTGTAAATCAACTTATTTTTTATATTATAATATTGTCAAAACATATGCTGCCAGCCCATGATTTTCACTGCTCTTACAGTCATTAAAAATTGAATCTTGTTGACATGAATATACAATTACATCATCTGCTAATTAAGAAGTTAAATTATATTATAATCCTCATGACTTGGAAATTGGGATCAAAATTCTCCAAACATTTGTGTTTGATTTATTATTTTGAATAGTATTTTTGAAATATTATTGATAGGTAGTTTGGTGATTATTACGAGATAGAATTTAAAAATTAACAAAAAATCTCTTAGGTTTGCTATTTACTTAATACCCTAATATAGAAAATTTTTGTAAAATAACAAAACACCTACCATATGCAATTGCTAAATTCCGGTCACCACCGTCAGAATCTGGCATTACGACGCACGACTGGCTGGATCTGACCGATCATGCGCCGAGATGGCCTTTTCCAGCCAATTCACCATGGATCTGGCTGGAAAAGGCCAGATCTAGCCGTAGTTGGTCGTTAACGATGACTAAGATAGACCGTCGTTGAAGACCAGTTACGGCCAAAGATTTGGCCGCTAAATGTAGATCGACACACTACCGTTCAGATCCAGCTAGTGTGCCATTATACCAGATTCTGACCACCTTTCAGTGGTGGTGGTTGGAATCTGGCAATGTGGTGGGTGAGGGTGTTTTTGTCAATTTTTAAACTTTTTTTTGGGGGGTGTTAGTTAAATTAATAAATTTAGGAGGTTTAAAATAGTTGAATAAAAATATAATAGTATTTTCAGAATAGGAAACAAATTTGTATTTTAGAAATATTATTAAAGGATAGGAAAAATAATTAAACAAACAGACCCATCGTGGTAATTAGATAATATGTAATTATCTTACTATATGACACTTTTATTAAACCGGTTACAGTGTGTTGTTTAGGCCAATCATTTTATATTTCGAAACTATTACGGGGTGTTAAAGTGATCAACTATGACTTTTGGGTGTATTATGAAAAGGTTTTGATTTTGATTCACTTCGGTTGCTAATAGGGATGATCACTGGAGCTTTTATCCACCAGTATTTCTAGGGTCCCAAAGGATTAATGAGGTGCGCGTAAACTAACCCAGACACCTTCATCATAAAAAAAAATTGTATTTTGAAAAATAAAAGTAATTGAAAAGTGTTTGCTTCTTATTTATTTAATCAAATTTATATATTTTAGTTTAATTAGAACCTGTTTAATTGGGTTTATCTACTGACAAAAAAATAAACTTTTTAAAGTTATAATCACTTTTGAATTTTTTTGACACTGTTTGGTAATATCTCACAAGCACTTATGAGATTTAAAATTATTTTTAACTTACGAGAGAAGTTAGACATTTGAGCCTCTCCTATAAACTCTTTTCAAGTTCATTTAACGTATTGAAATTTCGAAAATACCTTTATTTTATTTAATATTTTTTTATTTGGTTTATCTTGTATATTAAAGCCAATTTGGTAAATTAATAACACTAGAAAGCTTTTTAAATTTTTTTCTAACCAAACACTATTAATTTTTTTTCATAAAAATTATATTCTCATAAGCTATACTTCGATAAACCCTTCTCCTATAACTCTATTGGAATAAGCCGTACCAATCGACCCTTAATCTATATTTCTTTCTTGATAGGATTATCTCCCAAAAAAGAGGACTCAATGTCCTACTAGGATTCTAACCCATTGGGTTCACTATAAAAACAGAGGTTTGCCCTCTCATTAGGAGGCAATCTCCCAGTCAATCTACACTACTCAAAACTATCTATTTGCTCGTAAAGTTCTTGCTCCCAGAACCCGACTCCTCCGCCGTAGTCCTAGCTTCTGACAAGACTCCTAGTAATTCTTCATCTCCTTAATTCTTATCAAATAATCTCTTTCAGCCTTGCTGACTTGAGCGTCAGAGTGCCTATGGCAAACACCACCCCGGTGTTTTCCGAAGCTTCATGCTTGCCCTTTCATGTGTGCAGGTCTAGTGGATTGTCAGTGCCTTAACCTCAAGGGATTAGACCTTATTTTATGACGGTAGATTTTTTGCATCTACAGTTGGCGTCTACCGTGGGGCCCTGACAATCATCTGTCAACGACGACTTACAACATGGAGGTTTATACGAAATTCCTTTTGACTGACAATGTTAATCATAAATCTCATCACGATAAGAATTTTTTTTTTCTTTGTTGTTTTATCTATTCGGCATATCGTAATTTATTTTATATTATATCCATTCAGTGGGTAGTATAAGACCTTGAAGCTCATATTATGTTCTAAATTAATAATAGCTTCAATTATTGTTCTAAATTAATAATAGAATAATAATGTGTCAGAGTTTAAAGTGGTGTTCCTAAACCACTTGATTCATTGACTTTGCTTCAACAATTTCTCTTCTCTAATCCTCTGTTCAGATAAGGCAATAGCTTCTGTCTCTAACCTCTATGCATGCGCCTTTTCTTCAATCATCAAAACACCAGGTGGTCCGCCAGCGTCATCAGAGCTTTGCAATGCATTACCCGCCACAAAACTAGTCAATTTGTTCATTCAAGAAGATGCTGCAATACGCCAGCATCTCCAGACCTCCGCTCCATTAGAAGTAACTCAACTTGACCAGCCTTGATCCAATCCCAATTCAACTTCACGTAGATTTGCCACTACTGCTTTGAAACCCAAAACCCATCCATCTGTTCTCCTAAAATCGCCCTAACAGCTTCTCCAATCACACAGTAAAATCCTAAAAACACAGCAGTAATCCTTTCAAAACACCTAAAGTCATCTACTAAACACGAAGAGAAACTCCCCAAACAAAACCTGCTTAAGTGATGCCACCCCACTCTCGCCTAATCTCCTTACCCCATTGTATTCCAAAACTCCAAACTCGAACCATCGCCCTTTCCCAACCAATGCGTATTAACTCAAACCACCTTAACATCACAATCTCCAGCACACCTATCACAAAAGCCCCCACGCTCCTCGCTATTTGCAAACTTTCCACTCCCCACTACAACTCAGCACCACTAAACAACATGAGTATTCCACTCAATGATATTTGAGTTTGCACATACAATATCAACGTGCCCATTCGGATCAGCCCAAAAGTGAATCACGGGCCCACTCAACTTCAACTGGTTCAGCTCCGACATAGAAAGTAACATCCCTCTCTCCACTCAGTCTAGCAAGTATGGGTGGCAACACTTGAAGGGGAAAGGTATGTGTCATTGTTTCCTTTTAACTACCACTCTATTTGGTTAAATCTTTCTCTATTCGGCCCATTACTTAAATACATGCAGACCATTTTTCCATTTAGCTCACTCTTTATTCAGTCCATAACACATGCACATCATGCATATTAACTCTCAATTCGACTACTTGCTTAAAACATGCATGCCATGCATGTCACTGCTCCAGCTTCAATCGAATGTTTTCAACTACAAAGTCGGTCATGCCGACTAGGCCACATAGCCCTCAAAGGTTTCAACTACAAGTCGATCACATCAACTCGACTGCAAGCTCTAGACAAGCTCTACTTGGAATATACCATCGGATCGGCCTTGCCCGATTCATGGATTTACACTATCGAATCAGCCATGCCCGATCCACAGATTTACACCTTCGGATCGGCCTTACCCGATCCACGGATTTATACCTTCGGATTGACCCTGCTCAATCCACGGATTTACACCTTCGAATCGACCCTGCCCAATCCACAGATTTACACCTTCTGATCAACCCTGCTCGATCCACTGATTTACACCTTCGTATTGACCTTGCTCAATCTACGGATCTACACCATCAGATCGGCCCTACCCGATCCATAGATATACACCTTCGGATCAACCCTGCTCGATCCACGGATTTACACCTTCGGATTGACCCTGCTCAATCCACGGATCTATACCTTCGGATCGGCCCTGCCTGATCCACGGATTTACATCTTCTGATCGACCCCGCTCGATTCATGGATTTACACCTTCGGATTGACCCTGCTCAATCCATGGATCTACACCTTCAGATTGACCCTGCCTGATCCATGAATTTACACCTTCGGAACGACCCTGCTCGATCCACGGATTTACACCATCGGATCGACCCTGCTCGATCCACAGATTTACACCTTCGATCAACCCTACCCAGTCCATAAAGCTACACATTCAGTCGGCCAGGCCGGTTGAAGGGTTCTTACACCTCAAATCAACAAGTCATCGACCTAATCCACACAACGATCCATCCCACCTAACGAGCTGCTATCACTAATCCGCTTAGTTTGCACTCATTCGATTAAATCTACTCTCTAAGCTAAATACTCTTTAACATTAGAGAGTGAGGGGGTTAACTGTAAGGGCCAAAAATCATCTTGGGCTTGACGAGGCCCAATAACGAAATAAACATGTCACGACCCAAGGCCTCAATCTAATCTCGATTGGGCTTACGCTTAAAATCACCTTGCGACCTACCCACTCTATGAGTTGGGCTATCCTATAAGTTAAGCTAAACTGGGTTTCAACCCATTAGCCTGCAACAGTCTAGAAATAGGAAATCAGAATCTCATTCTATTTCCTCTTCTACTAAGATTTCAAATCTTACTCAAACTATTAAACTTTATTTGATAAGTTCAAGAAATCTTATCTCTTTCATGATAGGGATTATCTCCCAAAATGGGACTTAGTATCCTACTAAGATTCCAAATCTTATTTAAACTATTAAACTTAATCTGATAAGGTCAAGAAATCATATCTCTTTCATGATAGGGATTATCTCCCAAAAAAGGACTTAGTGTCCTACTAAGATTCCAAATCTTATTTAAACTATTAAACTTAATCTGATAAAGAAATCATATTTCTTTCTTGATAGGGATTATCTCCCAAAAAAGAGGACTCAATGTCCTACTAGGATTCTAACCCATTGGGTTCACTATAAAAACAGAGGCTTGCCCTCTCATTAAGGAGGCAATCTCCCATAGTTAATCTACACTACTCAAAACCATCTATTTGCTCCTAAAGTTCTTGCTCCTAAAGTTCTTGCTCCCAAGAACCCGACGCCTCCGCCGTAGTCCTAGCTTCTGACAAGACTCCTGGTAATTCTTCATCTCCTTAATTCTTATCAAATAATTTCTTTCAGCCTTGCTGACTTGAGCGTCGAAGTGTCTACGGCAAACACCACCCCGGTGTTTTCCGAAAGCTTCATGCTTGCCCTTTCATGTGTGCAGGTCTAGCGGATTGTCAGTGGCCTTAACCTCAAGGGATTAGACCTTATTTTATGACGGTAGATTTTTTGCATTTACAAATAGTATTTTTGAAATATTATTGATAGGTAGAGTTTAGTGATTATTACGAGATAGAATTTAAAAATTAACAAAAAAATCTCTTAGGTTTGCTATTTTAACTTAACACCCCAATATAGAAAAATTTTGTAAAATAACAAAAACACCCTACCATATACAGTTGCCAAATATCGACCACCACCATCGGAATCTGGCATTACAGCGCACGACCGGCTGGATCTGGCCGATCATGCATCGAGATGGCTTTTTCCAGCCAGATCCACGGTGGATCTAGCTGGAAAAGGCCAGATCTGGCCGTGGTTGGTCGTTAACGATGACCAAAGATATGACCGTCGTTGAAGACCAGCTACGGCCAAAGATCTGGCCGCTAAATGATAGATCGACACACTACCGACCAGATCCAGCCAGTAGTGTGCCATTATACCAGATTCTGACCACCTTTCAACGGTGGTGGTCGGAATCTGGTAAATGTGGGTGGGTAGGGGTGTTTTTGTCAATTTTTAAACTTTTTTGGGGGGGTGTTTAGTTAAATTAATAAATTTAGGAGGTTTAAAATAGTTGAATAAAAATATATTAGTATTTTCAGAATAGGGAAACAAACGTGTATTTTGGAAATATTATTAATAGGATAGGGAAAAATAATTAAACAAACAGACCCATCGTGGTAATTAAGATAATATGTAATTATCTTACTATATGACACTTTTATTAAACCGTGGTACAGTGTGTTGTTTAGGCCAATCAATTTTATATTTCAAAACTATTACGGGGTGGTCAAGTGATCAACTATGACTTTTGGGCGTATTATCAAAAGGTTTTGATTTTGATTCATTTCGGTTGCTAATAGGGGTGGTCACTGGAGCTTTTATCCAACCAGTAGTTCTAGGGTCCCAAATGATTAATTGAGGTGCGCGCAAACTAACCCAGACACCTTGACCATAAAAAAAAATTTGTATTTTGAAAAATAAAAGTAATTGAAAAGTGTTTGCTGCTTATTTATTTAATCAAATTTTATGTAATTTAGTTTAATTAGAACCTGTTTAATTGGGTTTATCTACTGACAAAAAAAAAAAAAAAAAAACTTATTTAAAGTTATAATCACTTTTGAAGTTTTTTGACAGTATTTGGTAATATCTCACAAGCACTTATGAGATTTAAAATAAGTTATTTTATAACTTACGAGAGAAGTTAGAAATTTGAGCCTCTCCTGTAAACTCTTTTCAAGTTCATTTAACGTATTGAAATTTCGAAGATACCTTTATTTTATTTAATATATTTTTTATTTGGTTTATTCCTGTATATTAAAGCCAATTTGGTAAATTACTAACACTAGAAAGCTTTTTAAAATTTTTTCTAACCAAACAACTATTAATTTTTTTCATAAAAATTATATTCTCATAAGCTATACTTCGATAAACCCTTCTGCTATAAACTCTATTGGAATAAGCCGTATCAATCGGACCCTTAATCTATTATCAAATCTTGGTTTTATCTTATTTTGAGTCTAGAATTTTACAGGATTTAAATGGTTTTAACATGTCAATATAATTTTGATAATTAAAAGATATATATGTATATATGTTTGAATTAATGATAAAATAATTTTTTCCTATTTCTGATAATGAACATTACGTACCAATCTTATATTCCAAAAACAAGAAATAGATGGCTGATAAAATCATCTATATTGGACTTTTTTGATAAGTCAAATTACCAAAACAGAAAATTACTACATATGAAAGGAAGAACAAATCTTCAACATACGTAAATAAATTAGGCACGTGATTATGACAATACATGCATGATGCATCAAAGATAATGTAAGAAATTAAAATAAATAAATAAATTTCAACCATATATCAAGCAGTTAATCCATATATCAAAATCTACTACTAAAAACATAACCAGGATTTTTAGTTAGTAAGGTCAAAACATCAATTATAAACCGAAACCCCAAATCTTATAACTTAGGCATTTTAAACAATTTATATTAACCCAATAAAATTCAACTCATAAACTCATAAAATGCATCAAATCCAACTTTAAATATCAAGTAGTTAATCCATATATCAAAATTAAACCAAATCCCCAAATCTCTACAACTTAGGGTTTCATCAATTATTTAAACTCATTCAAAATTAACTCAATAACTAACCAAAATTTATCAAACCCAACTTAAAAACAATGACTAATTAACCAATACCTCAACATAAACAAAATTAAATCAAAACCCAAATCAAAATCTAGAAATTTAATCTTCCAATTTCAAACTCATTTATTAAACTCAACAAAAACTTATAGTTTATGATCTTTCATCAATTAAGAAAATTAAAAGAAGATATTTTTAAGCTATATATATATATATAAAGCATCATCTTACGTTATAACGTCTAAAGGAATAACCTTTCTTTAGTAATTCAATCAAAGAAAGAAGAAAGTATGAAAGAAAATGAGAGGAAATGAAGAAGAGAGAAAAAGTAAAAAAGTGTTAATACAAATTTTTATGGGCCAAAATGTAAATTCTATAATATATAAAACATTTTTTATTTTTTTCAAAATTTAGTGGGTTCAATAGAACCTCTTGCTACCTCCATGTGGTCGCATGAAATTCATCAAAATATTGTTATCAATGTCAACATGCACGTATACGGGAGAGACAATATAATGATTTTTAATTATGCCACAGTTGCCAGTTGCTTGAATGAATTAATCAATAAACTTTTACCTTCGCTTTCATCTTCATCATACAATACAACTAAATATTGTTTTAAAACAGATATTTATTTTATAAAAATCTTACAACTTGAATCCAATTAGGGTATCGGCATGGGCATGTTACGAATCCAATGCATAATTGTTGTAAAAAAATACTTAATCAATTAAGTTAAATATGTCAACTCTCATGTAAACAATATTTCAATCAACTTGATCTTGCCTACGTAGTTACAAAATTAATTATAAACCATACTACATGCATTACCTTTTATTTTTATTTTTTATGACTGGGGTTGTTCAGACTAGTTTACGCGCCTTTGAAACTCTAGAATTATCGGTCGGGTAAGAACTTCAGTGGTTGGCTACCCTTATTAACAACCTATGAGGGATTCGAACTCAAAACCTCTTGAATAATACACCCAAAATTCTCTATCGAATCATTCGATCACCCAAAAGTAGTTATCACCTTAATTTATTGGAAGGCTTACAAAATATTTTTCTCTTCGTGTTTACAAGTTGGAATGAGGGAATAGATGGAGGTCAAGCTCATTCAGTTGACTACTTTACTTGCATGATTTATTGAATTTTCTTACGATTTCAGTTTCGGCAATTAATATTACTCAAGTGGGAGAGTTAAATGTTTGTAAAATTGTCAATTGTAAGGGGCCGTGAGAGCCAGGTATATTGATTACTTGTAACTAAAGACAGATACATTAATTAATTAACGCGGGCTAAAAGACTTTCAGTATAAAGACCTTGTCCATCTATGGCTGAACTCTATATGTAAATTGGTGGAATTTTTGTTGAATTCGAAAAGCCAAGTCTGTCGATGTATTATAATCAGTTCTGAAGCTTCTGTATGAATATGAACACTAAAAAGAGGGAAAAAAAAAAAGAAAAGTGCATGCTATTCTGTGGTGACTTTGATGCACGTTTTTTCTTGTATGTATAATTGAATTACTCAACTTGTGTTCAGCTTGCTATTTGAATCTCTCAACTTCTTGCGGTAGTCTTATTTGACGGCTTATTTTCTGCGTGCCTTTGAAATATTATATGATCAGACTGAATATCTAGTCTGATTTTTCATATAATTGACAATAAATTTATGTTATATATGTATTTGATTCATTATTTTATCTATTTGACATGAATACCGTTTTAACTTAATGAAATATATGATCTAGTACCTATTATATCGTGGGACACTTATTTTTTAGTTAAATTATACGTACCACCAAAGAAATTTTTCTGTCTTGTTCATGTTCAATTTATCTTCTGTTTAATTTTGATACAAGTTCTTGCACAAATCAAAGGGCTGGTGCAATGGAATTTAAAGGGATACCACATTAAGTTTTGACGTCGATTGTTTTGCGAGAGTTTACGACAAGCTTGAAATCAATGATAGCTCAGAGAAAGTGAAGCTCGATGCAACGAGCAAAGCTCGAACAAGCTAACGGACAGTTTGTCTCACAAATCACAGATAAGTCTCATCCCCTTGAATAAATGAGATAAATTCAGTGTCAAATCATGTAATCCTGATTTAACATGATTGAGTAAATCATGGGATTAAATCCCTGTGCTTAAGAATCAATCCCTAAAATTTCTCATTCTACCGTTATCAAATTCATGTATAAATTAATAACCCAAAAAAACTCATGGTAAGGGGTTAGCAAATTAGTCTTACTCAAAACATTAATAAAATAACAGTGGACGTAAGCTTGAGAATTAATTGACCAAACCACTTTAAAAAATGTCATTGTCCTTTTATTTATTCTTTCTAGCTAGTTTTAATTAATCACATGCCCATTGATTCTGATTTTATCAAGGTCAATCAGATCATTTTAATTGTGGGAAATTTTATAAAATCGATAAATTGAACTTTTTCTTTCTAAAATACATAGGTGGACGTGAAAAAGTTGAAAAATTTACTTGAATTGAATCTGAAATACACTGTAATTAATCAACAACGTACATTCAACGATAATGTAAAGAAAATGCAATAATTGGCAATGGGAAATTTTTAAGAGAAAAAAATGTATTGTGAAATGATATAAATGGCAATGGAAGTTACGTGGGTAGAAGACTTCAATTTGGTAATAGTTTTCCCAACCCAAAATATATACCACCGAAAAAAAAAATTTAATAATTAGTCTATGATTAAAGCACTATTGGAGTTTTGAGTTTGAGTAATACTACATTTACATCACCCATTACATCATTTTCATTATACCATCACCATTTTACTAATAATTATTTTATTATAATATTAAAAATTTAAAATAATTAAAAATTTGTGTGGATGTGGGATATGCCACATCATGGTGTAATGAAAATGGTGTAATGAATGGTATAAATGTAGCATTACTCTTAGAGTTTCACATAAAATAAGATCACTTTTCCATCACAAATTATGAATATGACCACAGTGCTAACAATTTCTGTCCAATGGAAAATGACTCTTCAGAATTGAAAGAAGCATTCATATATACAGGTTTATAATCAATGAGTGGCTAAAAATTATACATAAAAAAAAATTATATATACAACATTATTATTTTCTATATATATATATATATATATATAGAGAGAGAGAGAGAGAGAGAGAGAGAGAGAGAGAGAGAGAGAGAGAGTCAAGATTGTTAACCAATGGAGTCAGAACATCAACTATAAACCGAAAGCCAAAACCTCAAATCTTATATCAAACAATTAACTAAAATATCAAAATTAATTCAAATCCCCAAATGTTTAAAATTGAGGGTTTTATCAATTCTATAAACTCAACTTAAAACAACAACTAATTAACTCATACCTTAACATAAATAATATTAAATCAAAACTCACATCAAAATTTAGGAATCTAATCTTCCAATTTAAACTCATTTATTAAACTCAACAACAACTCGTAGCTTATAATCTTTCATCAATTAAGAAAACTAAAAGAAAAGACTTTTAAGCAAAATAAAAAAAATGAGCATCATCTTATCCTATAACCTCCAAATAGGTAGTTTTTCTTGAGTAATTCAACCAAATGAATAATAAAATATGGCAAAAAATGAGAGGAAATGAAAAAGCAAAAATGTGAAAAATGATTAATTAATTCAAATTTTTATGGGGTCAAAATTGTTAATATTATAAAATATAAAGTTTTATTTTATTTTTCTCAAAATTTGAGTGGGTTCAATTGAACTATTGAGGGGATTTATCCGACTGTCAACTTCAGGACCTTGAAGGATTAGTTGGGGGTATGTGCAAGTTGGCTCGGACAACCTCTTTCACCCAAAAAAAAAAAAAAAATTATTTATTTTATTTAATATATTTTTTATTTGGTTTATTCTTGTATATTAAAGCCAATTTGGTAAATTAATAACACTAGAAAGCTTTTTAAATTTTTTTCTAACCAAACAACTATTAATTTTTTTTCATAAAAATTATATTCTCATAAGCTATACTTCGATAAACCCTTCTCCTATAAACTCTATTGGAATAAGCCGTATCAATCGGACCCTTAATCTATTATCAAATCTTAGCTTTATCTTATTTTGAGTCTAGAATTTTACAGGATTTAAATGGTTTTAACATGTCAATATAATTTTAATAATTAAAAGATATATATGTATATATGTTTGAACTAATGATAAAATAATTTTTTCCTATTTCCGATAATGAACATTACGTACCAATCTTATATTCCAAAACAAGAAATAGATGGCTGATAAAATCATCTATATTGGACTTTTTTGATAAGTCAAATTACCAAAATTAACCTACTCTAATTTGTTGGTTTTTGAGGTCACCGCGTTGCTAAGCAAAACAGAAAAGTACTACATATGAAAGGAAGAACAAATCTTCAACATACGTAAATAAATTATGCACGTGATTATGACAATACATGCATCAAGGATAATGTAAGAAATTAAAATAAATAAATAAATTTCATACATATTCTATTAGACTTTTTGCAATATGGTCTTACACTTTTCATATAATTATATTTTGGTCCTTGCTGATGTGGACTGATGTGGTCATACGATTGTGTCTCTCTAACAGTTGTCTTTAATGGAAAGACAACTGCATATAAGAAGGAGACTTTACAGGTCCCCATGTGACGCAATTTTTATTTTAGTTTCAAAACCATCACTCTAAAAAATTGTAGTCAGTGGAAGATCCTGTAATTTTTGAAAGAGCAAGAAGATCAAACAAGAATTGCTATGGCTGGAGGTTTGTCATTTACTTCTGCATATATTCCATGGAGATTTTATATTGAAATTGATTGTATTATCACTTTTATATGAATATTGGAATATGAATGTGTTTTACATTTGGTATCAAAGCATTATTTGAATCTCTGTCTAGCATGAAGTTGTTTGTTGCAAATCTAAAAAATATTGCATAAAATTTGGGATTTTTTCCATTAAAACCTGTATTGTAAATCAAGCATAACTTTTATTATAAATAGAATCTGTTTTCGATTTTGGTGTCATTGGAATCCTTGTTGAAAAAGCTTTCCAACGGTATATTATTTGTCAAAAACAGAGTTCTGGATGCAAAGTTATGCTAGTTTAAATTTTTGGTTAGAAATTATTATTTGGGTATTTTCGGAAGCCATTTCCGACACCAATTTAGGACGAAATTGTCATTTGGGATGTCACCGATATAGGTTATATGTCCACATTTAAGTTTCCCCTTTAAATGCCAGAAAAATGGCCGGAAACGGGCTATTAAAAAGTTGCAGAAAACGTGGGTAAAAAAGTTGCAGAAACAGATCAAGAAGAACCGACCCAATAGGATAAATGGGTCAAACTGACCCGGTCAAAGTCAATAGTTAAAACGGGTCAAACGACCCCAAAACCCGTTAGGTCAACTCGACCCGGTCAACGCAGTCAATGGGTCAGGCCGGTCAACAAACCGGTCAACGAGTCGGACCGGTCAACGGTTTAGGCTGGCCCAATGGACTGAATCGGGTCAACCCGACCCGATCAAAATGACCCAGATTCAGACCTGGCGCGTGAGCGAGCTTGTGCTTGCGTCAGGCGCATGAGGATGTGTGCCTAGGCGTGTGACAGTGCGTGAATGTGCTGTGTAGGTGCGTGAAGGTGCGTGGGGATGTGTGCTGTCTTCTGGCGGCGCGTGGGGACACGTCCTTTATTCACGGTGGCACGTGGAAGTCGGTGACAGCTTGTATGATGGTTTTTTATGTTATATATTACTTTGTTATGCATAAATAATGTGTTATTCTTGTATTGATTTGTGTTATATTATATAATTCATGTTATAAATTATTTGATGTTTTATGATCGTATATATTTGATTAATTTAGAGTAGCCGCAGCATCTAAATTATGATAATATATGCATTAAGTAATATTATTTTGATTATATATAAGGTTAATAACATCGTTTTGTAGTTAATCATATTAAATAATTATTTTACCCACAAAGAATGTTATATTTTCATGATTAATTAGGGATGAAATAGAAATTATTCTTATTTCTTAATTAGCCCACAGGTATTATGAAATATTAATAATTTCTAGTTTCATCATTAAAGGAATGAACAAAATAGTAATGTCTTTACCCATAGGGAGATTTTATGATAGTCGATTCATTTATGATTTATTATTTGTTTACATTGGTAAACTTATAATTGTTATTGATGGTTTATGCCTCATAATTTATTTAGTAAGCATGTCTATGATATACCTACAGTTGATCAAATTTGATGATGGTTGAGGATAAGGTTCCTAGTTTAAATGGTGATAACTACAAATCCTGGAGAGAGGCTGTCCTTCTTCATTAGGGTGCATTGATCTTGACATGCTCTTCGTAAGGAAGAGCCATCTACCCTAAGATACTAGTTCTCAAGCTGAGATTGCTTTGTATGAACGGTGGGAGCGATCTAACCGTTTAAGCATGATGTTTATCAAATCTTACTTACAACTAGTATCCGTGGGTCGATACCAGGGTGTGAAAATGTCAAGGATCTGATGGGGCAATTCATGCACAATTTGAAACATCAAACAAGGCATTAGGAAGCATCCTAATGAGTAGATTGACATCCATGAAGCTCACTGGCATTAAAGGAGTCCGTGAGATATTATGAAAATACGGGACATCGCTGCTCAGTTGAGATCCCTTCAGATGGTGAAATGATGATTTTCTCTTGCATTATGTCATGAACTCTCTCTTCTCTCATTATACTCCTTTAAGATATCTTATAACATACATAAGGATAAATGGTCAATCAATGGCTTTTGACCATGTGTGTTCAGGAGGAGGAGAGACTGCTTCAGGAAGTGAATGAAACTGCACATCTGGTGACAGAAAATGTCAAGTACACTTCAAACAAGAATAAGAAGTGGAAGGGAAAAGGCAAGTTGCATGAGGTTATGAGCAAAGTAATAAGGACAATATCAAGTGTTTCTTCTGTAAAAAGACAGGACACATGAAGAAGGATTGTCCTAAGAGGAAGGCCTGGCTTAACAAGAAAGGTAACCTCTTATCTCTTGTGTGTTATGAATCTAATATGATTGTGTTTCAATAATGATTGGTGGATTGATCTGGTTCTACAATCCATGTTTCTAATACCATACAGGTGTTTTCTGGATCAAAGGAAGCCATTGGGAAGTGAATGTTGCATCTATTCAGGAAACAGGAGCCTTCACGTGTTCAAGCTGTTGGAACATTTAGACTTATTTTAGTACTAATTATGCTTTGGGTTTGGAACAAACCTTTTATATCCTAGTTTTTCTAGGAATTTAATTTCGTTTCTAAACTTGTACCTTGTGGATACTCTTTCAACTTTTATGGTAGTTCTTTTAATTTAGTTAAGAACTCATCTATTGTTGGAAATGGTACTTTGGTTGATGGTTTGTTTAAAATTCATTTAAGTGATATGTTCCTTATAGTCTTATGACTTCACATGCTAACACTGGTATGAAACGTACTATATGTATGAAAACTCTTCAGTTTTGTGGCATAGGAGATTAGACACATCTCCATTGATAGGATTAAAAGGGTAAATGTGGAGTTCTTGAAACTCTTGACTTTACTGACTTTGATACTTGTGTAGACTGCATTAAGGGAAAGCAGACTAACAAATCCAAGAAGGGTGCCAGGAAGAGTTCTGAACTTTTAGAAATCATACACACAGATATTTGTTGCCTGACATGAGCTCTAGTGGTCAGAAATATTTCATCACCTTTATTGATGATTACTCACGATATATGTATCTCTATTGCTTTATCACAAGGATGAAGCGTTGGATGCTTTCAAAATATAAAGCGGAAGTAAAGAAACAATGTGAAAAACAAATTAAGATCGTGAGATCTGATAGAGGTGGTGATATTATGGTAGATACACTGGTACAGGACAAGCACTGGTCCATTTGCTAAATTTCTTCAAGAGCAAGGTATTGGGCTCAGTACACCTGCCTAGCACACCATCTAGAATGGTGTAGCGGAACGGAGAAATAGAACATTAATGGATATGGTACGGAGTATGCTGAGTAACTCCAAACTTTCTCATTCTTTGTGGATTAAAGCTCTCAAAACTACAGCGTATATATTAACCGAGTTAACTAAGGTGGTTCCCAAAACGCCATTCGAATTATGGAAGGGTTGGAAACCAAGTTTAAGTCATTACGCATCTGGGGTTGCCCAGTTGAAGTTAGAGTTTATATCACAAGAACGGAAGTTGGATCCTAGGACTATCAGTGCATATTTTATTGGATAGGGGAAAAATCCAAGGGATATAAGTTTTATTGTCCGAACCATTCCAATAGAATTGTTGAATCAAGAAATGCCAAATTTCTTGAAATGATGTGGTTAGTGGGAGTGATCAAATCAGAGACTCAGTCCCTGAAAAATTGATGCTTTAGACAATGCTTCTACATTAAGTAAAGATGGTTGTTCATTCAAACGGGTGAATAATGAGGACCACTCAATCAAAATCCATATTCTGATGAGATTGTTTTAGAAGATCATTTAACAACCTCCACTACAGGAGGAACAAACAGTTGTGCAACAGTCTCAATAGAGACTGTGTTGTTAGAACATTAAGGAGATCTACTAGAACAAAGAGATCATCAATTTTTACTGATTATGAAGTGTATTGCAAGAGTCTGACTGTGACATAGGTATGAGGATGATCGACACATTTTTACAAGCTATGAACAGTAGTAAATCTGAGTTGTGGTATCTGCCATGATAGACGAGATGAATTCTATGGCGGATAATGAGTTTGGGACCTTGTTGAGTTGCCTACAGGAAGAAACCTATTGGTTGTAAATGGGTATTTAAAACAAAAAGGATTCATTAGGCAACATTGAGAGATACAAGGCTAGACTTGTTGCCAAGGTGTTCACGCAAAGGGAAGGAATAGATTATAAGGAAACGTTTTCTCCAGTTTCTAAAAATGATTCCTTTCGTATCATAATGGCATTAGTTGCCTATTTTAATTTAGATTTACATCAAATGGATGTGAAAACAGCTTTTCTCAATGGAGATTTGGAGGAAGAGGTTTATCTGAAACAACCTGAGGGTTCATTTCAAGTGATGGTGAGCATTTGTTTTGCAGCTTAAGAAGTCTATTTATGGACTAAACAAGCCTCCCGACAGTGGTATTAAGATTTCACACTGTTATCTCTTCATTTGGTTTTGTAGAGAATGTCATGGATCAGTGTATATACCACAAGGTTAGTGGGAGTAAAATCATCTTTCTTGTGTTATATGTAGTGATATTCTACTTGCAACCAATGATTTGGGTTTGCTACATGAGGTGAAACAATTTCTCTCTCAACATTTTAGTATGAGGATATGGGTGAGGCGTCTTTATGTCATTAGCATTAAAATTCATAGGGATAGGTCAAACATGTTTTGGGACTATCTCAGGAAGCCTATATTATAAAATTCCTGAGAGATTTAGGATGAAAGATTGTTCACCCAGTGTTGCACCCATTGTTAAGGGTGACAGGTTCAATCTGAACCAATGTCTTATACTTGAGATTGAAAAGGAAAAATGAAAACTATTCCTTATGCTTCCATTGTTGGAAGCCTAATGTATGCTCAGTCTGTACTAGACCTGACATCGCTTTTGCAGTTGGCATGTTAGGAAGATATCAAAGTAATCCAGGTTTGGATCATTGGAGAGCTGAAAGAAGGTCATGAGGTATCTTCAAGGAACTAAAGGTTTCATGCTTATTTAAGACACTCCGACATTTTAGAAGTCGTCGGTATTCAGACTGACTTCGCTGGCTGCATTGATTCTCGAAAATCAACATCCGGATATGTTTTTATGCTCGCTGGAGGTGCTATATCTTGGAGAAGTGCCAAACAATCTTTAGTTGCCACTTCTACCATGGAAGCTGAGTTTGTTTCCTGTTTTGAGGCAACTACATAGGGTATTTGGTTGAGAAGTTTCATTTCTGGGCTTGGAGTTGTTGAGTCTATCTCTAGGCCAATAAAGCTATATTGTGACAATTCAGCTGCTATATTATTTGCTAGAAAATAAGAGTGGAAGTCGAAGTAAACACATCAACATTAAGTACTTAGCAATAAGGGGCACGTTAAAGCCAAAGAAGTGCTCATTGAACACATACATACCGAGTAAATGATTGATGATCCTCTAACAAAAGGCATGCTACCAAGACGTTCAAGGATCATGTTGTTCAAAATAGGACTATGTCCCGCTTTGTCACTATGAGAGGTAATACTTTCATTGTCTGAAACTTTGTAATTTAGTTTGTTTTCTCTTTTAAGTGTATACATTTTGGTTGGAGACAAACAAACATTCTAGAAGACCTAGAACAAACATTTGATACATGGAATATAATACTTGTTTAAAGGACTTACCGCTATGATTCATGTAATTTCCCATTTCTAATTGAACATACCGCATATACATCTCTTGTGTTGGCTATATTATACAAGTTTGGACCAAGTGGGAGAATGTTAGACTTTTTGCAATATGGTCCTACACTTTCATATAATACATTTGGTCCTTGCTGATGTGGACTGATGTGGTCATACGGTTGTGTCTCTTGAGAGTTGTCTTTGAGGAAAGACAACTGATATAAGAAGGAGACTTTACAGGTCCCCATGTGACGCAGTTTTTATTTTAGTTTCAAAACCATCACTCTAAAGAATTGCAGTCAGTGGAGATCCTATAATTTTTGAAGGAGCAAGAAGATCAAACAACAATTGTTATGGCTGGAGGTTGTCATTTACTTCCGCTATATTCCATGGAGATTTTATATTGAAATTGATTGTATTATCACTTTTATATGAATATTGGAATATGAATTGTTTTTACATATTCTACTTGTTTTCTTTTAATCTTTCACCTACATACAATCTACTATTAAAACATATACCAATAAACACTTAACTTGTATTATGGTAATTCTTTATCTACTGAAATGCTTGAATATTGCTCATCAATGAGATATAATCTCGCTTGTGGCTTAACATGTTACTTGATTGAAAAAAATTCGTTAACTGTTCTTTTGGTTCCAGGCAGCTGACAGTGAAGAGGAAGGACCGGCTGCATAAAGTCAGATGGGGATTTGTTCATTGCTGAACTCAAGCGGGTTGATGACCGAGGTTGGTGAACATAGCATCTTTCACCAAGTGAATTCTACCCAGTATGGACAGTTGAGCCTCCTACCGATGCTCTCAAACAGGTGCTCCATTATTGTACGGGATGGCAGAATGTCCACCGGCCAGCCGCAAGTGTTAGCTGCTAAGTAGCCTTACTATAAGTATCACTAAACATATATGATTCAATTTCCATCCCTTCGTTTTTTTTTTTTTGCTTGGATATTCTATGATCTTATTGCCTTTCCATCTGTTATGTAAATGTATTTGCTGCTTGTATATTGCAGCCTATCTTAAAGTTACTAAGGATAGATAAATGAAATATAAAATCACGAGTGTGTCTCTGGTGAGCCTCTACACATTGATTGTTGAGAATGGCAGGTTATGGAATTAATCCATATTGTATTTTAAACGCTACATTAGATTAGTTAATGGTAATTTGGTCGTGTGGGGTCGGGTTTTTTTTTCATTTTAGCCATTTTTGTCTTAATCCATATGGTGGACATGAACGATACGAGGGACGTTTTACTTAATAGTCAAATCATAATACTGTAAATTGATTGATCTGGACCGAATTCCGTATCCATTACACAGATTATTAGTTGTTTCGATTTTTATATGGCCAAAGTTGCACTAATTTCCATCGTTTTCATTGAATTTCGGTGCCAGAAAGCCAATAGTTCTTGAAATGGCCTCCGCCAAGTTGAACATGATGTTACAAAGGGCACAAACAATTGGCGTTCAAATTTGTAATTCCCCACGAAATGGCTGAAAACTTAGGACCAAATTAGTGTTGCTTGCGGCCCGGCAGCATTCAAAGCGTGCAAGTTGAGAATTAAATTGAAATTCAATTACAAACTGAAATATTGATACTGTATTTAATATTATGAATGACAAATTTGAAATCAATCAATTATTATTATTATTATTTTTTGAATTGTAAATAAATTATCTTCTAAAAAAACTATTAAGATTCTTCCGTTTTACCATGAAACAGCTGTATCATTTGACTTATAGGTTTCAAGTTTGGTGTATGAGATTGGAAATGCAGTCTTTTCACGTCTCCTTCGGAAACTTAAAATGTCTTTTCTATATTCATATATCTAATAGTTCACCATGACAATGTCCTAGAATTTCTTTGTTTTTAGTTCATACTGTGAATTTCTAGATATTCTCTTAAAATTTCCACTGATATTTCAGGTGCAATACACAATTGAAAAGGCCTTCAGAAATGCCACATCCGCCTTTGTTAAAAGTCTATGGTGACATAAAAGAATACCATTTCGCGACAGTATAAATAATTTATTAATTGTATTTAATACTTTTTTTTTTATATAACGGGTGTTCAAGTGAGTTTCCACATACTTAACTAATTCTCTGGGACTTTAGAACTATCGGTCGAGTAAAAGTTCTAGTGGTTATCCCTATTAGCCAACGAGGAGGAATCAAACTATAATTTCTTGAGTAATTATCCGAGAGTTCCTTGCGCCACTTGGTCATCCGAAGATAATATAATAACTTTTTTTTTTTTTTTTTTTTTAAACGGCTGGAAATATCAAGTGTGAAAGTAGAAATCAATTATTGAGGTGAAGGATTGTGCAGAGTCCAAAATAATTTGGATCCGAACAGTGTGGAAATGTCCATGCAATGCATGCATTTTACAGACACAAACGAGAGATATTCGGAGGAAGAAATAGAGAAGATTCATAAATTCCTTGTATATTCTCTAATAATCTATCTAATCAATAATACATAAAATATATACATATCCAAAAATGGTATACTAATCCTTAAAATAATAATGCATCAATTCGAAACTCTAAGCTTTCAACCGCGAATGCCGCCGATGGAGAGAGACGAAGTGAAGACGAACCCGTACTTCCGGACCTTCATTCGTTCCAAAGAACAGGTCCGACAAGTATATTCCCACATCTTAGCGGAAAATCTCACCACCATCCGGGCATTTCTTTCTCCTCCAATGTAATCTATGTTATCATACAACTCCCGATATTTCGTCACAGCTTTCTCCCAATCGACACTTAATCTCGTCCCGCAATTTCGGGTCCGGCACGATACACGAACTCTGTTGGTTATACACTTGCTCAAAACTCGACTGAAAATTTCTAAAGTAGTCTTTGGCTTGACCCGGTGTAATCGCGGCCGTCGGATTCTCCGGTAATGATTTGAAGACTTGTTCCCATGCTACCCGCCTCGTAGTTGGCGGCGAACTGTCTCACTTTTGTCGTTCTGGTTAATCCATTCGTCACCGAGGAGGTATTGGAGATTTGATGTACGACTTTTGATACGACGTGTTGAAGATTGTTCGCCAAGAATAGGTAAGACAAGAAACGTCTTGTAAAGCTTCGCTTTGCTATCAAGTTTGCAGAGAAGAACGGAATGAGCCACGCCAGTGTAAGGTGATGGCCGGCGCGGAGCGTCAGTGGAGTCTGGACTGTCGAAGGAGGATTCCGGCAAGGATGATTTCGCCGGCGGAGGCAAGTCGGCGAGAATATCGGTTAGAACGTTACTGTAATCGGCAAGGAGAGAGATATTTCATTGCTTGGTCAGTTAAGGATGAATTCCACCACCGGGGACGTGGGATTTCGATGAGTCTTTCCGTATTGAAGACTCGAAATCGGAAACCATTGCACGCACTGTCTCGCTGAGTTTGACGAGTGAATTGAGAGCCTGTATCGGACGGTGGAGTTTGATTCGTGGGAGAAGATTGATTAATCTCCGGCCAGTTTTCGGCTATGGCGGTGTACATACCAAGTACACGAAACATTTTCTCTGGAGGTGATTTCTTCGTTTTGGCGACGAGTTCAGGGAAACTAAAGAGCATTAAGGCTCCTTCTTTGGAGATATCGCTAAAGCACGACTCTTTAATGGAGTCCGAGAAGCGAAGACGTGGTCGCAGAGGATTCTTTCTCGTTGAAGAGTGTTCTCATGGGATCTTCACGGCGTCTAACCAGTTCTTGATTTTCACTTCAAGAGTTTCCCAGGCCATTTTGTTGATTTGAGAATTGCTGAATCGTTCCACTCCGAGACGGTAAATGCCTTCATCGATAATGGATTTGCGTATGATTTGTAGATACTTATACATTCTTTAGCATAGCCTGCAGAAATCATGCAATCTGCAATAGATTTCAAATCCGACATGGCGATTGAAGATACCTCTTCTACTTCGGAGATGGAATCGCCTGCTACTCGAACATCATCGTCTTCCGGTGAGCCATCGTCCTCGTAATCTGAAATGCTGGATCTGGCTGATCTTGATGACCTTGTGGATACTGATTCCGGGTCTAAGTGTGCCCGGTTCATGGAGAGAATTTGATAAAATTCCTTTTGTAGTCTCTTCATGGCAATTGCATCAAGTTTGGGCTCGGATGAGTTTTTCAGAAGCTGAATCCTCTGAAACTAACAACTGCATGGCTTTCTGCAGATCGTTAACGCACTTCAAGAACTGCATGGCTTCTCCCTTATCCTCGTAAAAGAGAGAAGTGACTCTAGCAAACGTTGATGAGTCCGGATCCCATTTCGTGATCATTGCCGTCGCGAATTCATGATTTTCTCCATTGTCGTAGATTCAGAAAAGCTGGGAAGATGCGCTATTAGAGCGGGAGAAGCTCTTGACTGGCGAGGGAGAGAAATCACCGACGTCGTTCTGGGGTTAAAGCTCTTGACTGGCGAATTCAATTTTTTGAATGTATATGTTTACCAAAATTTTGATTTTCCTTTATTTAAAGTTCCGGTTACACGTGCTTGTCTACTTCTTTTTTTTTTTTTTTTTTAATCGGGGTATCTAAGCTAGTTTACGTATATCTCAACTAATTTTAATGATCCTAAAAAGGGATTGAGAGGGACTTGAACTCAAACCTCTTGAGTAATATACTCAAGAATCCCTATCGAACTACTCGACCAATTAAAGGTGAGTTGTGCTTGTCTATTTTGGATTAATCAATGTTAATATTTTGTTAATACTAATTAATTTATCTCATTAACAACTCATACTTTGATTTGAACTTGTAAATTCCCATTTAAAAGAAATGTTGATTATAAGCAGATAATATTTGATTTTAAATTCTTATATTGATTTACTGAAAATTAGCAGCCATTTTAATAACTCTATGTGAAAGCTCAGGTTGCATATTGCTATAACTTATAGGTTGTGTCATTGATCAAGACTAATTATAATAAAATTACGTTCAAATTACCCATAATCTTCAATCTTCTTTCATAAAATATGTTTGTGTAATCAGCAAGATATACAAATCCACATAAGATTGTAAATCAACTTAATTTTTTATATTATAATATTGTCAGAAAACATATGCAGCCAGCCACATGAATTTCACTGCTATTAATTAGTCATTAAAAATTGAATCTTGTTGACATTAATATACAATTACATCATCTGCTAATTAAGAAAGTTGAATTAAATATTATAATTAACTCATGACTTGGGAATTGGGATCAAAAGTCTTGCTACGTATCTGTCAGTTTTATTATTTTGAGTAGTATTTTTGAAATATTATTGTTAGATAGAGTTCTGTGATTATTACGAGGTAGAATTTAAAAATTAACAAAAAAATCTCATAGGTTTGCTAATTTAACTTAGCATTCCAATATATAATTTTTTTTTTTTGTAAAATAACAAAAACACCTCACCACACATAGTTGTCAGATTCCGGCTACCATCGTCGGAATCTGGTATTACGGTACACGACCGACTAGATATGGTCGATCACACGCCGAGATGACATTTTCTAGCCAGATCCACCTTGGATCTGACTGGAAAATGCTAGATCTGACTGTGTTTGGTCGTCAAGGACAATCAAAGATATGACCGTCATTGAAGACCAGCTACGACCAAATCTTTGGCCTTAGATCTAGTCAGTAAATGATAGATCGACACACTATCAGCCAGATCCAGCCAATAGTGTACTATTATACCAGATTCTGACCACTTTTCGATGATGGTGAGGGTATTTTTGTCAATTTTTAAACTTTTTTTGGGGGTGTTTAGTTAAATTAATAAATTTAAGGGGTTTAAAATGGTTGCATAAAAATATAATAGTATTTTCAGAATAAGGAAACAAACGTGTATTTTGAAAATATTATTAATAGGATAGGGAAAAATAATTAAACAAACGGACCCATCTCGTTAATTAAGATAATATGTAATTATCTTACTATATGACACTTTTATTAAACCATGGTACAGTGTGTTGTTTAGGCCAATCAATTTTATATTTCAAAACTATTACGGGGTGGTCAAGTGATCAACTATGACTTTTGGGCGTATTATCAAGAGGTTTTAAGTTCGATTTACTTCGGTTGCTAATAGGGATGACCACTAGAGCTTTTGTCCGACCAGAATTTTAGGGTCTCAAATGATTAATTGAGTTACGCACAAATTAACCCAGACACCTTAACCATAAAAAAAAATTATATTTTGAAAAATAAAAGTAATTGAAAAATGTTTGCTGCTTATTTATTTAATCAAATTTTATATAATTTAGTTTAATTAGAACCTGTTTAATTGGGTTTATCTACTGACAAAAAAAAACTTATTTAAAGTTATAATCACTTTTGAATTTTTTGACAGTGTTTGGTAATATCTCACAAGCGCTTATGAGATTTAAAATAAGTTATTTTATAACTTACGAGAGAAGTTAGAAATTTGAGCCTCTCCTATAAACTCCATTTAAGTTCATTTAACGTGTTGAAATTTCAAAAATACCCTAATTTTATTTAATATACTTTTTATTTGGTNTAATGGTGATTGATGGTGCTCTGGAAATACCCAAAAGCTCTTTGATGTTGTCATTCTATTGACTCCGGGGGAGTCTGGAGGGCCATTTTCATATAGAAGAAAAAATTAGCCATTATTAAATGGAATGTACTTTTCTTTACTGTATTAGCGTATTAAAGTCTTCGTAGGACGGAGTTTTTTAGTTCAAAACTACGACGGCGCCAAAAATAAAATGAACATCTTTGTAAATGGCTTTTATCATTTATACAGTTATCCATAGTTTTAAAACTGAATAGATTCATGTTGATCAGTTGATGCTGATGGAGCGAAAGTGGAATAAGATAAGAAAACAGGTAGGAATTGGTTGAAGAAAGAGAAAGTAAATGGTTTTGGTAGAGTTTTGACCCATCTAAAGTCTAAACATGCAATAACATCTTGTGTATTCATATTCAATTTTAGGTGTTTATCTATTGTTAAAGATTGCATTGTCATCCTGAGGAGGAGAAACTTAGCCTATTTGACCATGCTTTTATCCCTGCAGCTCTTTGTTATGAAGAAGAGTCAAGAGACGTCATGAAAGTTAAGATCATAGCTAATGAAGAGATAATGGGACGATTGTGTGCATAGGTTTTTTATTCCAATCCAAAAGAGACGTCGATATAGTAGCTCATACAGCTTTCATCCTTCTACGTCGGAAAAGTTATCAGTTATCAAGTGCATAGTATTCTAAGATGAATTTGGCTATATTTCAACATTTTGACCGCGTAGCGCATGCTCCCAATCTTAAATTCTTTAAAAAATATGTAGTATACGTTGTGTTTGTCGAAACAGAACAATTGACCGCATAGCGCAGTGGATTAGCGCGTTTGACTTCGGATCAAAAGGTCGTGGGTTCGACTCCCACTGTGGTCGTTCCGTTGCAAATTCATTAGTTAGTTTTGCCTTTAATAATCAAGAATTCAAATTCCGTAACAATATAGGGGTTTTAAAATGGAGAAATGCTAGAGGTAAAAGAGTCTGGTACAAGCTGAGGTGGCATCTCCCACATCAGCTATCACCTCATCACTTTCCACATCTCTTTTCCCTTTCTTTTTCTTTTAGTCAATGCTCTCACCCTTTTTCTTTTTCCTTTATCATTGATTTTTAAAAAAAATTTCACTCCACTCTTTTTATCCTCTATCATCTTTCTCTGCCGTCTCATCTTCCTCTTCTTCTATTTCTTTTTCCTTTTTTTTTATTTTTTATTTTCCCTTATATTTTCTCATGAAAAATTTTCTTTCTAAATTTTTTCTACATTCTAGTTCATATATTCTCATAAAATTTCATCACTAAACAAACAAGGTAGAGAAGAAGAATGTAGAGATGGAAGAGAGAATCGGATCACCAAGATCCAAATCGGTTCACTGGGCCTAAAAGGAACTCTCCCACCAAACCTCAAGAACTTAACTTCAGTGACTATACTTGAGGTGATGAAGAACAAACTGAGTGGGCTTATCCCAACTCTTGCTATGTTGATTTCTCTTCAAGATGGGCTTTTTAAAACAACAATTTTTCATATTTTCCCCGGATTTCTTTTGTGGGTTAACTTCTTTGCAAAGTACAAGCCTTGATTATAATTCCTTTAAGTCTTGAAAGATTCCTGTGAGTTTAACAAATGCAACGACTTTGCAGAAATTTCTTTTAAACCTCTTAAATTTGTTAATTTAACTAAACACTCCTAAATATTTTTTTTAAGAAATTGCAAAAACACTCCGGCCACCCTCCGGTGGTGGTGGCCGGCTGTCTGTATTTAATGGGTGGGTTGGGGGTATTTTTGTTAACTTTTAATATTTTATTATAGGGGTGTTTAGTAAATAAACAAACATATGGGATATTTTTGTTATTTATCAAATCATATATCGTAATACACACCCAATTTAACTTTTTTCAAAAGATTATTCTAAAAACTATCAGAATAATGAACCAAACGGAGCCATAATGTTTGTTTAGACATGTAACTTCCCGAGAAAATGTGAAGTAGAANTATATTGGACTTTTTTGATAAGTCAAATTACCAAAATTAACATACTCTAATTTGTTGGTTTTTGAGGTCACCGCGTTGCTAAGCAAAACAGAAAAGTACTACATATGAAAGGAAGAACAAATCTTCAACATACGTAAATAAATTAGGCACGTGATTATGACAATACAGGCATCAAAGATAATGTAAGAAATTAAAAAAAAAAAAAAAAAAAAAAATTTCAAACATATTCTACTCGTTTTCTTTTAATCTTTCATCTACATACAATCTACCATTAAAAACATAATACCAATAAAGATGTTGTCTCCATTGCTCTTATTATTAATTTCTTTTATCTCTTCTTCTTACATGTGGCCAAGGACGTAATCGTGATTTTTAGTTAGTGTGGTTAAAATATCAATTATAAACCGAAACCCCAAATCTTATAACTTAGACATTTTAAATAGTTTATACTAACTCAATAAAATTCAACTCATAAACTCATGAAAACTCATCAAATTCAACTCTAAATATCAAGCAGTCAATTTATATGTCAAAATCAAATCAAATCCCTAAATCTTTACAACTTAGAGATTCATCAATTATTTAAACTCATTCAAAATTAACTCAATAACTAACCAAAATTTATCAAACCCAACTTAAAACAACAACTAATTAACTTATATATACATCAACAAAAGCAAGATTAAATCAAAACCCAAATTAAAATCTGGGAATTTAATCTTCCAATCTCGAACTCATTCATTAAACTCAACAAAAGCCCATAGCTCATTATCTTTCATCAATTAAAAAAACTAAAAGAAAATATTTTTAAGCAAAATATATATATAAAAAAAATTGTAACGATTTTTAATTATGCCACAGTTGCCAGTTGCTTGAATGGATTAATCAATAAACTTTTACCATCTCTTTCATCTTCATCAAACAATACAACTATATATTGTTTTAAAAACAGAGATTTATTTTATAAAAATCTTACAACTTGAATCCAATTAGGGTATCGGCATAGTTGTTGTAAAAAATACTTAATCAATTAAGTTAAATATGTCAACTCTCATGTAAACAATTTTTCAATCAACTTGATCTTGCCTACGTAATTATAAAAGAAATTAATTATAAACTATACAACTATACTATATGACTAGGGTTGTTCAAACCAGTTTACGAATTTTTGGAACCTTAGAATTATCGGTCGGATAAGAACTCCAGTGGTTGACTACCCCTATTAACAACCCATGAAGAATTCGAACTCAAAACCTTTTGAGTAATACACCCAGAAGTCTCTATCGAATCCTTCGGTCACCCAAAAGTAGTTATCACCTTAATTTATTGAAAGGCTTACAAAATATTTTTCTCTTCGTGTTTACAAGTTGGAATGAGGGAATAGATGGAGGTCAAGCTCATTCAGTTGACTACTTTACTTGCATGATTTATTGAATTTTCTTACGATTTCAGTTTCGGCAATTAATATTACTCAAGTGGGAGAGTTAAATGTTTGTAAAATTGTCAATTGTAAGGGGCCGTGAGAGCCAGGTATATTTGATTATTTGGTAACTAAAGTCAGATACATTAATTAATAAAGCGGGCTAAAAGACTTTCAGTATAAAGACCTTGTCCATCTATGGCTGAACTCTATATGTAAATTGGTGGAATTTTGTGTGAATTCGAAAAGCCAAGTCGTCGATGTATAATCAGGTCTGAAGCTTCTGCAGAATATGAACACTAAAAAGAGGGAAAAAAAAAAAAGAAAGTGCATTGCTATTCTGTGGTGACTTTGATGCACGTTTTTTGTATGTATAATTGAATTACTCAACTTGTGTTCAGACTGCTATTTGAATCTCTCAACTTCTTGCTGTAGTCTTATTTGACGGCTTATTTTCTGCGTGCCTTTGAAATATTATATGATCAGACTGAATATCTAGTCGATTTTTCATATATTGACCAATAAATTATGTATATCTGTATTGATTCATTTTTTATCTATTTGACATGATATACGTTTTAACTAATGAAATATAGATCTAGTACCTATTATATCGTGGGACACTTATTTTTAGGTAAATTATACGTACCACCAAAGAAATTTCGTCTGGTCATGTTCAATTATCTTCTGTTTAATTTTGAACAAGTTCTTGCACAAATCAAAGGGCTGGTGCAATGGAATTTAAAGGGATACCCCATTAAGTTTTGACGTCGATTGTTTTGCGAGAGTTACGACAAGCTTGAAATCAATGATAGCTCAGAGAAAGTGAAGCTCGGTGCAACGAGCAAAGCTCGAACAAGCTAACGGATAGTTTGTCTCACAAATCACAGATAAGTCTCATCCTAATAAATGAGATAATTCAGTGTCAAATCATGTAATCCCGATTAACATGATTGAGTAAATCATGGATTAAATCCCTGTGCTTAAGAATCAATCCCTAAAATTTCATTTACCGTTATCAAATTCATGTTAAATTAATACTCCAAAAAAACTCATGGTAGGGGTTAGCAAATTAGTTTATCAAACATTAATAAAATAACATGGACGTAAGTCTAGAGATAATTGACCAAACCACTTTAAAAAATGTCATTGTCTTTTATTTATTCTTTCTAGCTAGTTTTATAATCACACATCCATTGATTTGATTCATCAAGGTGAATAGATCATTTAATTGTGGGAAATTTTAAAAATCGATAAATTGAACTTTTTTTCTAAAATACGTAGGTGGACGTGAAAAAGTTGAAAAATTACTTGAATTGAATCTGAAATACACTGTAATTAATCAACAACGTACATTCAACGATAATGTAAAGAAAATGCAATAATTGGCAATGGGAAATTTTTAAGAGAAAAAAATGTATTGTGAAATGATATAAATGGCAATGGAGTTACGTGGGTAGAAGACTTCAATTTGGTAATGTTTTCCCAACCCAAAATATATACCACCCGAAAAAAAAAAAATTAATATTAGTTCATGATTAAAGCACTACTGGAGTTTTGAGTTTCACATAAATAAGATCAATTTTCCATCACAAATATGAATATGACCACGTGCTAACAATCTGTCCAATGGAAAATGACTCTTCAGAATTGAAAGAAGCATTCATATATACAGGTTTATAATCAATGAGTGGATAAAAATTATACATAAAAAAAAAATTAAATAAACAGTATTATTTTCATATATATATATATATATATATATATATATATATATTGGAGAGAGAGAGATGAGGGAGGGAGAGGAGAGAGAGAGGAGAGAGAGAGATACGAGATTGTTAACCAATGGAGTCAGAACCTCAATAATAACCGAAAGTCAAAACCTCAAATCTATATCAAACAATAACTAAAATATCGAAATTAAGTCAGATCCCCAAATGTTTAAAACTGAGGGTGTTTATCAATTCTATAAACTCAACTTAAAAACAACAACTATAACTCATACCTTAAATAAATAATATTAAATCAAACTCACATCAAAATTTAGGAATCTAATCTTCCAATTTAAACTATTTATTAAACTCAACAACAACTGTAGCTTTAATTTTCATAATTAAGAAAACTAGAAGAAAAGACTTTTAAGCAAAATTAAAAAAATGAGCATCATTATCCTATAACCTCCAAATAGGTAGTTTTTCTGAGTAATTCAACCAAAGAAATAATAAAATATGACAAAAGAGAGGAAATGAAAAAAGCAAAAATGTGAAAAAAATGAAATTAATACCAATATTTATGGGGTCAAAATTGTTAATATTATAAAATAATTAATTTTTTTTAATATTTCTCAAAATTTGAGTGGGTTCAATTGAAACTATTGAGGGATTTACCGACTGTCAACTTCAGGACCGAAGGATTAGTTGGGGGTGTGTGCAAGTTGGCTCGACATCCTCGGTCACCCAAAAAAAACAAAAAATTATATATATATTAACTGTATTAATTCAAAATGCAATTTTCTTCTAACTCAATAAACCATTCCAAAATTCAAGATTGGCAGTGTAGAACGAAATTTTTATTATATGATGATTGTTTGTTCATTTATCCTACTGGTGCGGACGGGGCTAAGTTGATCTACCAACACTATTTCTAAACTTAATCCCCTTTCTATTAACGTAAATACAAAATTTGACCAGAGTCATAAAATTAATTAGGTTTAAATATATATTAATAATATTAAATTCTTAATCAATAGCTTAAAGTGTTTAAATGGAATGATATTTAACATGATTAAAGCTAAATTAAGGTATTGTATTTGATTCTCACATTCTCGTTTATAATTTTAGCTGGTATATATTAAAATATTAATCTCACGACAGCCATGAACTTAAAACAAATACAGAAATCCGATAATTTTAGAAGAAAACATTACCATCACAGACACTGTCGCTTTCTTTGTATTCGGAGAAATGGGAAAAAGTCTGAAAAAAAATATAATAAAAATTAACCTAGGTTACGTCCAAGATTAAGAAATCCTTTTGATTCTCTGTGTGTCTCTCTCTCTCTCACGTCAATTATTGGTATTGTACCGTAGTTATATGTGAACAAGAAACACCCTTTACGTTTTCCGTACACGTGAATCAAATTTGTACTTGGTATTGAATTTTGTTTGTTACGAACAAATATGTCAATGGATGATGATGATGATGATGTAGGATTGAAATATAGTAAGGAGATTAAGAAACAAAGACTCTTTAATGTCCACCAATGTGGTTAGTTTCACCGCCCTCTTTTGGCTGAAAACGATAAGAAAAGACAGCATGAGAGAGATGGTTTAATGGTGATTGATGGTGCTCTGGAAATACCACAAAGCTCTTGATGTTGTCATCTATGAATCCGGGGGAGTCTGGAGGGCCATTTCAATAGAAGAAAAAATTAGCATTAAATGGAATAGTACTTTTCTTACTGTATTAGCGTATTAAGTCTTCGTAGGACGGAGTTTTTAGTTCAAAACTACGACGGCGCCAAAATAAATGAAAATCTTGTAAATGGCTTTATCATTTATACAGTTATCCATAGTTTTAAAACTGAATAGATTCATGTTGATCAGTTGATGCTGATGGAGCGAAAGGGATAAGATAAGAAAACAGGTAGGAATTGGTTGAAGAAAGAGAAAGTAAATGGTTTGGTAGAGTTTGACCCATCTAAAGTCTAAACATGCAATAACATCTTGTGTATTCATATTCAATTTTAGGTGTTTATCTATTGTTAAAGATTGCATTGTCATCCTGAGGGGGAGAAACTTAGCCTATTTGACCATGCTTTATCCCTGCCGCTCTTTGTTATGAAGAAGAGTCAAGGACGTCATGAAAGTTAAGATCATAGCTAATGAAGAGATAATGGGACGATTGTGTGCATAGGTTTTTTATTCCAATCCAAAAGAGACGTCGATATAGTAGCTCATACAGCTTTCATCCTTCTACGTCGGAAAGTTATCAGTTATCAAGTGCATAGTATTCTAAGATGAATTTGGCTATATTTCAACATTTTTCAATTGTATACTAGTACGTAGCACTGGCATGCTCCAAAGTTAATTCTTTAAAAACAAATGTAGTATACGTTGTGTGTTGTCGAAAAGAACATTGACGCATAGCGCAGTGGATTAGCGCGTTTGACTTCGGATCAAAAGGTCGTGGGTTCGACTCCCCTGTGGTCGTTCCGTTGCAAATTCATTAGGTAGTTTTGCCTTAAAATCAAGAATTCAAATTCCGTAACAATATAGGGGTTTTAAAATGGAGAAATGCTAGAGGTAAAAGAGTCTGGTACAAGCTGAGGTGGCATCTCCCACATCAGCTATCACCTCATCACTTTCCACATCTCTTTTCCCTTTCTTTTTTTAGTCAATGCTCTCACCCTTTTTCTTTTTTTTATCATGATTTTAAAAAAAATTTCACTCACTCTTTTTATCCTCTATCATTTCTCTGCCGTCTCATCTTCCTCTTCTTCATTTCTTTTTCTTTTTTTTTTTTATTTTCCCATTATTTTCTCATGAAAAAATTCTTTCAAATTTTTCTACATTCTAGTCATATATTCTCATAAATTTCATCACTAAACAAACAAGGTAGAGAAGAAGAATGTAGAGATGGAAGAGAGAATCGGATCACCAAGATCCAAATCGGTTCACTGGGCCAAAGGAACTCTCCCACCAAACCTCAAGAACTTAACTTCAGTGACTATACTTGAGGTGATGAAGAACAAACTGAGTGGGCTTATCCCAACTCTGCTATGTGATTTTCTCTCAAGATGGGCTTTTTAAAACAACAATTTTTCATATTTTCCCCGGATTTCTTTGTGGGGTAACTTCTTTGCAAAGTACAAGCCTGATTATAATTCCTTTAAGTCTTGAAAGATTCCTGTGAGTTTAAAATGCAACGACTTCGAGAAATTTCTTTTAAACCTCTTAAATTTGTTAATTTAACAAACACTCCTAAATATTTTTTTTAAGAAATTGCAAAAACACTCCGGCCACCCTCCGGTGGTGTGGGCGGCTGTTGTATTAATGGGTGGGTTGGGGGTATTTTGTTAACTTTTAATATTTATTATAGGGGGGTTTAGTAAATAACAAACATATGGGATATTTTTGTTATTTATCAAATCATATCGTAATACACACCCAATTTAACTTTTTTCAAAAGATTATTCTAAAAACTATCAGAATAATGAACCAACGGAGCCATAAGTTTTTTAGACATGTAACTTCCCGAGAAAATGTGAAGTAGAATGTAGCAAAAATTAGCGACGAAATTTTCCATGAGAAAATATAAGGGAAATAAAATAAGGAAAAAGAAATGAAGAAGAGCGGGAGAGAAAGAAGATAGAAGAGATAAGAGTGGTGAGAAAAAAAAATTAGAAAATCAATGATAAAGGAAAAAGAAAAAAAAATAGGGTTTTTCTTAGATCTGCAAAACAGAGAGGAGATGAGGGAGAGGAAGAAAAAATGAAAAGAAATAGACAAGAGAGAGGGCAGGTGATGTGGTAGTTGCCATATATTGGTACAAAAAGTCTCTGCACCTCTAGCGTTTTCTTTTAAATCAAATTAAACTTCGATTGTCTGTGTTATTACATTCTTTGACTAAAATCTAATCAAATTTAGGGGCAGAGCTATATTCCTCTATTCCTCTTTATTTATTGCACAAATAAATTAAATTAAAGACTCTAATCAATTTAGGGCAACTTCGATTAAAGTAATCACACTTGACTTTTACAATTTCATATGTTCAAATATTTGATGAGGGAAATAAAGAATTAAAAAACTAACACTGGGTGGCTCAGTGGTAACTAGGACTCTTTGATGTATTACTTAAGAGGTTTTGAGTTCGATCACCTGGGTTGCTAATAGGGGGGTGGAAGAGGGGGGAGAGAGACGTATTCTGGATTTAGAGTTTGAATTTGGTTATGAACAAACTTGCTCACTAGTATATAGGCTTCGTTGTTTTGTTGGGAATACTATAATAGTATTCTCAAAAAGTAAACAGTAAAACGTCATTATTCCCAAAAATTATTCTTATTTTTCAATTTCTTTAAACCTTTAAATTTTGTATTTAACTAAACACCCTCAAATATTTTTTTAGAAATTGCAAAAACACTCCGGCCACCCTCCGCGGGTGGTGGCCAACTGTCCGTATTTAATGGGTGGGTTGGGGGTGTTTTTGTTAACTTTTAATATTTTATTATAGGGGTGTTTAGTAAATAAAAAATATTGGGGATATTTTTTATTTCCAAATCCTATATCTTAATACCCGTCCAATTTAACTTTTTCAAAAAGTATTCTAAAAACTATCAGACAAGAACCAACGGAGCCATAATGTTTGTTTAGACATGGAACTTCCGGGGAAAGTGAAGTAGAATGTAGAAAAAAATTAGCGACGGAATTTTCCATGAGAAAATATAAGGGAAATAAAATAAGGAAAAAGAAATAGAAGAAGAGGAAGAAGAGAGGGGAGAGAGAGAAAGAGATAGAAGAGATAAGAGTGGTGAGAAAAAAAAAATTAGAAAATCATGATAAAGGAAAGAAAAAGGTTTTTTTTCTTAGATCTGTAAAACGAGAGAAGATTGAGGGAAGAGGAAGAAGAAAATGAAAAGAAAGAGACAAGAGAGAGGGCAGGTGATGTGGCAGTTGCACACATCATTTGGTACAAAAAGTCTCTGTACCTCTAGGTTTTTTTTTAAAATCAAATTAAAACTTCGATTGTTGTCGTTATTACATCTTTGACTAAAAATCTAATCAAATTTAGGGGTAGAGGATATTCCTATTCCTTTTATTTATTACACAAATAAATTAAAATTAAAAACCTTAATCAAATTAGGGCAACTTCAATAAAGTAATCACACTTGACTTTACAATAATTCATGTTCAAATACTTGATGAGGGAAATAAAGAATTAAAAACTACCACGGGTGGCTCAGGGTAACTAGGACTCTTTGATGTATTACAAGAGGTTTTGAGTTCGATCACCTAGGTTGCAATAGGGGGGTGGAAGAGGGGGGAGAGAGACATATTTTCAGGTTAAAGAGTTGAATTTGGTTATGAACAAACTTGCTTACTAGTATATAGGTTCGTTTGTTTTACTTTGGGAATACATTATTAGTATTCTCAAAAAAGTTAAACAGTAAAACGTCGTTATTCCCAAATATTATTCTATATTTTTCAATTTCTTTTAAACCTCTTAAATTTGTTAATTTAACTAAACACCCCCAAATATTTTTTAGAAATTGCAAAAACACTGTAGCCACCCTCCGGCAGTGGTGGCCGGCTGTCCGTATTTAATGGGTGGGTTAGGGTGTTTTTATAACTTTTAATATTTTATTATAAGGGGGTTTAGTAAATAAATAAACATGGGGGATATTTGTTGTTATTTTCCAAATCTATATAGTAATACCGCAATTTAACTTTTTTTAAAAATTATACTAAAAACTATCAGAACAATGACAAACGGAGCCATAATGTTTGTTTAGACATGTAACTTCCCGAGAAAAGGAAGTAGAACGTAGAAAAAATTAGCGACGGAATTCCATGAGAAAATATAAGGGAAATAAAATAAGGAAAAGAAATAGAAGAAGAGGAAGAAGAGACGGGAGAGAAGAAGATAGAAGAGATAAGAGTGGTGAGAAAAAAAAAATTAGAAAATCAATGATAAGGAAAAGGAAAAAAAAGAATTAGGTTTTTTTTCTTAGACTGCAAAACAGAGAGAAGATTGAGGGAGAGGAAGAAAAAAATGAAAAGAAAGAGACAAGAGAGAGGGCAGGTGGTGGGCAGTTGCCACATCATTTGGTACAAAAGTCTCAATACCTCTAGCGTTTTCTTTTAAAATCAAATTAAAACTTCGATTGTCTGTCGTTATTACATTCTTTGACTAAAATCTAATCAAATTTAGGGGCAGAGCTTATCCTCTATTCCTCTTTATTTATTGCACAAATAAATTAAAATTAAAAAACTCTAATCAAATTTAGGGCAATTCATTAAAGTAATCACACTTGATTTTACAATTTCAATATGTTCAAATACTTGATGAGGGAAATAAAGAATTAAAAAACTACCACTGGGTGGCTCAGTGGTCAACTAGACTCTTTGATGTATTACTTAAGGGTTTTGAGTTCGATCACCTGGGTGCTAATAGGGGGGGGAAGAGGGGGAGGGGAGAGACGTATTTCAGGATAAAAAGTTTGAATTTGGTTTGAACAAACTTGGCTTACTAGTATTTAGGCTTCGTTTGTTTTGCTTTTGGGAATACATAAGTATTCTCAAAAAAGTTAAACGTAAAACGTCGTTATTCCAAATATTATTCTATATTTAATTTCTTTTAAACCTCTTAATTTGTTAATTAACTAAACACCCCCTAATTTTTTTTTAGAAATTGCAAAAACACTCTAGACACCCTCCGGCGGTGGTGGCCGGCCGTGTATTTAATGGGTGGGTTAGGGGTGTTTTTATTAACTTTTATATTTTTTTATAGGGGTGTTTAGTAAATAAACAAATATTGGGGATATTTTCTTATTTTCCAACCTATATCTTAATACCCGTCCAATTTAACTTTTTCAAAAGATTATTCTAAAAACATCAGAACAATGAATCAAACGGAGCCCTAATGTTGTTTAGACATGTAATTCCCGGGGAAATGTGAAGTAGAATGTAGAAAAAATTAGCGACGGAATTTTCCATGAGAAATATAAGGGAAAAATAAGGAAAAAGAAATAGAAGAAGAGGAAGAAGAGAGGGGAGAGAAGAAGATAGAAGAGATAAGAGGTGGAGAAAAAATTAGAAAATCAATGATAAAGGAAAAAGAATAAGGTTTTTTTCTTAGATCAGTAAACAGAGAGAAGATTGAGGGAAAGGAAGAAGAAAATGAAAGAAAGAGACAAGAGACAGGGCAGGTGATGTGGAGTTGCCACATCTTTGGTACAAAGTCTCTACCTCTAGGTTTTTCTTTAAAATCAAATTAAAACTTCGATTGTGTAGTTATTACATTCTTTGAATAAAAATCTAATCAAATTTAGGGGTAGAGCTATTCCTCTATTCTCTTTATTTATTGACAAATAAATTAAAATTAAAAACTCTAATCAAATTAGGGCAACTTCAATTAAAGTAATACACACTTGACTTTTACAATTCAATATGTTCAAATACTGTGAGGGAAATAAAGAATTAAAAAACTACCATGGGTGGCTTAGTGGTCAACTAGGACTCTTTGATGTATTACTTAAGGGTTTTGAGTTCGATCACCTAGGTTGCTAATAGGGGGGGGGAGAAGAGGGGGAGAGGACATATTTTCAGGATTAAAGAGTTTGAATTCGTTATGAAAAACTGCTTACTAGTATTTAGGCTTCGTTTGTTTTACTTGGGAATACTATTATTAGTATTCTCAAAAAAGTAAACAGTAAAACGTCGTTATTCCAAAATATTATTCTATATTTTTCAATTTCTTTTAAACCTCTTAAATTTGTTAATTTAACTAAACACCCCCAAATATTTTTTTAGAAATTGCAAAAACACTGTAGCCACCCTCGGCGGTGGTGGCCGATATCCGTATTTAATGGGTGGGTAGGGGTGTTTTAACTTTTAATATTATTATAGGGTGTTAGTAAATAAAAAACATGGGGGATATTTTGGTTATTTTCCAAATCTTATACGTAATACCCGCCCAATTTAACTTTTTTAAAAAATTATACTAAAACACTCAGAACAATGAACCAAATGGAGCCATAATGTTTGTTTAGACATGTAACTTCCCGAGAGAAATGTGAAGTAGAACGTAAAAAAAATTAGCGACGATTTTCCATGAGAAAATATAAGGGAAATAAAATAAGGAAAAGAAATAGAAGAAGGAAGAAGAGAGGGGAGAGAAAGAAGATAGAAGAGATAGAGTGGTGAGAAAAAAAAATTAGAAAATCAATGAGAAAGGAAAAGAAAAAAGGTTTTTTTTTCTAGATCAGTAAAAAAGAGAGAAGATTGAGGGAAAGGAAGAAGAAAATGAAAGAAAGGGACAAGAGAGAGGGGGTGATGTGGCAGTTGCCACATCATTTGGTACAAAAAGTCTCTGTACTCTAGCGTTTTTCTTTAAAATCAAATAAAACTTCGATTGTCTGTCGTTATACATTCTTGACTAAAAATTTAATCAAATTTAGGGGTAGAGCTAATTCCTCTATCCCTTTTATTTGTTGCACAAAAAATTAAATTAAAAAATCTAATCAAATTTAGGGCAACTTCAATTAAAGTAACACACTTGACTTTTACAATTTCAATATGTTCAAATACTTGATGAGGGAAATAAAGAATTAAAAAACTACCACTGGGTGGCTCAGTGGTCAACTGACTCTTTGATGTATTACTTAAGAGGTTTCGAGGTCGATCACCTAGGTGCTAATAGGGGGGTGGAAGAGGGGGGAGAGAGACATATTTTCAGGATTAAAGAGTTGAATTTGGTTATGAACAAACTTGCTTACTAGTATTATAGGCTTGTTTGTTTACTTTTAGGAATACTATATTAATATTCCAAAAAAGTTAAACAGTAAAACGTCGTTATCCCAAAATAATTCTATAATTTTCAATTTCTAAACCTCTTAAATTTGTTAATTTAACTAAACACCCCCAAATATTTTTTTTAGAAATTGCAAAAACACTCTAGCCACCCTCGGCGTGGTGGCGGCGTCCGTATTTAAGGGTGGGTTAGGGGTGTTTTATTTACTTAAATTTTATATAATGGTGTTAGTAAATAAATAAACATGGGATATTTTGGTTATTTTCAAATCTTATGTAATGCCCGCCCAATTTAACTTTTAAAAAATTATACTAAAAACTAGAACAAGAACCAAACGGAGCCATATGTGTGTTAGACATGTAACTTCCCAGAATGAAGTAGAACGTAGAAAAAATTAGCGACGGAATTTTCCAGAGAAAATAAGGGAAATAAAATAAGGAAAAAGAAATAGAAGAAGAGAAGAAGAGAGAGGGAGAGAAAGAAGATAGAGAGATAAGAGTGGTGAGAAAAAAAAAATTAGAAAATCAATGATAAAGGAAAAAGAAAAAGAAATTAGGTTTTTTTCTTAGATCTGCAAAACAGAGAGAGATTGGGAGAGGAAGAAGAAATGAAAAGAAAGAGACAAGAGAGAGGGCAGGTGATGGGCAGTTGCCACATCTTGGTACAAAAAGTCTCAATACCTCTAGCGTTTTCTTTAAAATCAAATTCAAACTCGATTGTCTGTCGTTATTACATTCTTTGACTAAAAATCTAATCAAATTAGGGGCAGAGTTATATCCTCTATTCCTTTTATTTATTGCACAAATAAATTAAAATTTAAAACTCTTCAAATTTAGGGCAACTTGATTAAAGTAATCACACTGACTTTTACAATCAATGTTCAAATACTTGATGAGGAAATAAAGAATTAAAAAACTACCACTGGGTGGCTCAGTGTTCAACTAGGACTTTTGATGTATACTTAAGAGGTTTTGAGTTCGATCACCTGGGTTGCTAATAGGGGGGTGGAAGAGGGGGGGAGAGAGACGTATTTTCAGGATCAAAGAGTGTGAATTTGGGTATGAACAAACTTGCTTACTAGATTATAGGCTTCGTTTGTTTGCTTTTGGGAATACTATAATTAGTATTCTCAAAAAAGTTAAACAGTTAAAACGTCGTTATTCCCAAAATATTATTCTATTTTTCAATTTCTTTTAAACCTTTAAATTTGTTATTTAACTAAAAAAACCCCTAAATTTTTTTTTAGAAAAATGCAAAAACACTCTAGCCACCCTCCGGCGGTGGTGGCGGCCGTCCGTATTTAATGGGTGGGTTAGGGGTGTTTTTATTAACTTTAATATTTTTTTATAGGGGTGGTTAGTAAAAAAACAAATATTGGGGATATTTTTCTTATTTTCCAAATCCTATATCTTAATACCCGGTCCAATTTAACTTTTTTCAAAAGATTATTCTAAAAAACTCAAGACAATGAACCAAACGGAGCCATATGTGTTGTTTAGACATGTAACTTCCCAAAAAATGTGAAGTAGAATGTAGAAAAAATTAGCGATGGAATTTTCCATGAGAAAATATAAGGGAAATAAAATAAGGAAAAAGAAATAGAAGAAGAGGAAGAAGAGACGGGAGAGAAAGAAGATAGAAGAGATAAGAGTGGTGAGAAAAAAAAAAATTAGAAAATCAATGATAATGGAAAAAGAAAAAGAAATTAGGTTTTTTTTCTTAGATCTGCAAAACAAAGAGAAGATTGAGGGAGAGGAAGAAGAAAATGAAAAGAAAAAGACAAGAGAGAGGGCAGGTGATGTGGCAGTTGCCACATCATTTGGTACAAAAAGTCTCTGTACCTCTAGCGTTTTTCTTTAAAATCAAATTAAAACTTTGATTGTCTGTCGTTATTACATTCTTTGACTAAAAATCTAATCAAATTTAGGGGCAGAGCTATATTCCTCTATTCCTCTTTTATTTATTGCACAAATAAATTAAAATTAAAAACTCTAATCAAATTTAGGGCAACTTCAATTAAAGTAATCACACTTGACTTTTACAATTTCAATATGTTCAAATACTTGATGAGGGAATTAAAGAATTGAAAAACTACCACTAGATAGCTCGGTTAACTAGGACTTTTTTATGTATTATTTAAGAGGTTTTGAGTTCGATCACTTAGGTTGCTAATAGGGGTGACCACTGAAGGGATTTACTTGACTGTTAACTTCAAGGTCCTAAGAAATTAACTGAGGTGCGCGTAAGCTACTCCATATACTCCCTATCACCCAAAATAAATAAATAAATAAAGAATTAAAAGAAGTTATAAGTCTCAATTTGCCAACTTTTAATCCTTAACAAATTCAATTTCCGTTTAGCTATTTTGTTCAATCTATAATTGTAACCAATATTATTATATAATGCCCATCTCCAGATTAAATGTCTTAGACTCTTATTATTCTAACAATTGACATAAGAGCGCAATTATCAACTAACCCATAGTGGTGCTACCTGTTTGCCTTAAAAACATTGAGCTAACCATCGTAGTTGCCATGCTGCCATCACAACGATTTGCCGATACCACAATGTTAACCCTCGTGAAGTAGAAATTGACCAAACCACCACCACCACTTGCAGTACTAATGTAGCCATGCTAGTGTATTTCAATGGTAGTACCGGCAATTGAAGTTTTTATTAGATATAAAATTCTTTGCACCGGAAATAGAAGAGGGATGCCCAAAAAAATGATTAATTCTTTTTGAAATAAAAGATTAATATGATATGTGATGGTGGGTTAAGGTATAAAATTAAAGTTTATAAGGATTTAATTATAATTTGTTAAATATTTAAGTTGGGGGATGATATAGAAGTGCCAAGTAGGTTGCCACATTATTTGGGATAGTAATTTTGGAGGATAATTCTCTATATATAAACTTTTTATACAAACACACACTTATACGAATTGATGTGTTTTGAGAAGATCGGATAATTTTAAATTAAAAACAAGTTAAAGAATTAAAGGAGATTGCATGTCAACCAGTCATGGTTGCCACATTTGTTTGTAGATAACTATCACAAGACTTTTAAAATTAGTAATACTATACTCACAAACCTTTCTCACTAACTTTCTTTCACAAAACGCAACGTGTTAGCTCGTAATTGGTTAGTTCGTAATCGGGCCCGCTTGCCCAAATACGAGCTGCCACGTCAGTATTTATGAGAGAAGATTGTGAAAAGCGTTTGTCAGTCTATCTTTATTCTTTTAAAATATAGAACCATAAAGTCTTAAAAAAATTTGTACAATAATTATAAACTTTTTTGTGTCTTTCCGAATACAAACTAAAAATTGTGTATTCAAACATTGGAAACTTAATTTGATGGGGTCAATCAATAAAGAAATCAGTTTTCATGTGTATATTTAATGGATTAGGCTATATTAACTTTTTTTTTTTTTTCCACTAATTAATAACCTCTTAATCAATGACAATTTAATAGTTAAACGTTATTAAGATGACACATAGGGATAATTTTTCTTTTTTGGTAATCGAAATGTCCGAACCAGATTGCGTACACCTCAACTATTATCTAAGATGCTCTAAAGCTGTGATCAGTTAGTAATGTTCCAATTTTAAGTTGTCATAGTCTTTAATATACATGTATAGTCTATAAAAAGCCATTTATGAGGGGAATAGGAGTAAAAAAATGAATTTAAGGGGTTAAATAAAAGTTTCATGAATTAGGGAGCAAAATAAATAAATATTTAGGGATGAAAAATTGAAAATGATATATTTTTATATAAATTCTAAAATTTTTGCCTTGCATAGTTGCACATGGCTTTGGGCTTGGTGTTCCCTTGTGTGGCAAGGTCTTTTGCTAGTGAGATTTAACAGTCAAGTTGGTCATTTTGATTTTTGCCTTAGCAATGAGATTAGTGAATGAACCAACACTTTAAATAACCATTATGAAGATACGTAATTTTTTCTGGTAGAACAAGAGAACACAATAGGTGAAGCTATGAAGTATGGAAGTATGTAGATTCAACCTTTAGCCTTCAAAGTACCAACTAGCACCAGTGGGCATTTGACGAAGCATCAAGCAATTAAAAAAAATAAAAAAATTAAAATTAAAATTATCATATTATTTGGATTTTTATTCTCCACCACCCTAGAAGATGAACTAATTGAAAGTGTACCTATGATTTCTGAAAAGTATTTTATACCTTCTACCGGGGGGGTTTTTGATACTCTCCAAAGGGGTAAATGATAATCTTAAGTGGGAAAATGAGAAACTCAAAGGGGTAAATGAAAATCTAGTGAGGTACATAAAATTAAGAAAAAAAACAGTGGGTGCACTGAAACTTAGCTCAACTCTTAATGGTGGAAATAAATCTTTTTCCTTTTAATATTAATTAATTTAATTAATATAGACTGAACATTTAGCAAACAAGGACCGCATAGCGCAGTGGATTAGCGCGTTTGACTTCGGATCAAAAGGTCGTGGGTTCGACTCCCACTGTGGTCGGTGGTTTTCATTTAAATAACTAAGCTGATGAATCTTTTTTTATGTAGGCCCATGCCAATTTACGATTTTACCCATGAATTGATTAACTGTCAGGGCCCATACATTTTACGATCTTTGCCCATTATTCGCTATCTAGTCCAGCCTTGGAATAGAACGACCAACAGTCGCTTGTCTTGATCTAAGGCCTTTTACTTTAATCATTATAATGAATTATCTATAATCTATTAATTTTACCCATAAAATATTGCTAATATACATGACCATCGATTCATACTTATGGATGACAATTTTCCCTGGAGGGGATTTAAACTAAAATGTCAACCATGGGTCGTGGGGATACCCAATCCCTATTTGGGAATCTCGGATGAGAATAAGGATGCTAATGCTATTTTATTTTATTTCTGGGATGGGGATTTGCCAATTGCCTTCGCTGTTAATTAAAAAAAAAAAAGACCAAAAGTAAATAATAAATAAATCCGTCAAAACATTAAAAAATACATATATAGACCCTATTGAATTACAATTAAACAAACTGATAATTTTCAACTTGATAGCATAAATGGATCTATAAGAGCATCTTCGATGGTGTTCTTTATTTTGAAGAACATCTTTCATATAAATAAAAAGTATTTTCATTAATTTTTAAATATAAAGAACACAATTTTTATTCAAATCCAATAGACTCTTTAAATTTAATGAAGATGCTCTTTATTTTTAAAAAAGAGACTTAATGAGAGAGAGAATTAATAAATAAAATGTATAGGAACTTATAGTTTATTAATTAAAATTAAGATAAAGAGTGAAATTTGACTTTCTAAATGTGGGGAGTCAAACTCACTCTCTAATTTATATTTTAAAGATAAAGAGTATGTTGGACTGTTGTTTTTATAGATAAACTCTTTATAATAAAGAGTTTGTGTCATATAAAGAGTCATTTGAAGATGCTCTAATACTGTCTTGGAACTTGGTTGTTTAGTAGTTGCTATCATAATTTATCGAAATAAGATAACTTTTCATAAATTTTTTTACATTTGATATTTAAATTATCCGAATATATGTAAGTGGATATATAAATCTTTTCGCTATTTTTAGTACAGTAGAATCTCTCTATAGTTATAATGTTGGGACTAACTAAATTTATTATTATGAGGAGGTTATAACTTAATAAAGATGTAGTTACAAGAATTATTGTTTTGATTTTTTATTTTGTAATTCATGTTTCAGTAATACAAATGAATTGAGTGAACAAATTCGATAACTTCATTATATTAATGAAATAGATATTAATTTCTTCCTTAACCATCCAAATGAACAATAAGTGTTGTATGTTTTAATTGAAGAAGAAATCATTATTGGAATTAGACAAGAAGAAGAATGAGATAATCTTGAGGATGATAGTACGAAAATACCAAAAGTTTTGTGTCAAGAAACTAAAAACATACTTGAGAAGCTAAAAATATTTTGGCTTCAATAAGAAGGTGTCCATACTGGTGACTTATTACATACTTGCAAGAAAAAAGATGTGGTAATAACTCTAAAGCATAAATCACTGTCCTAAACAACTTTAGATAAATATTTTATTTCATCTTAAACCTTTAATGTAATATAGTTTGTGTTTTTTTGCAATATATATATATATATATATAATTATTACTATGTAAAGGCAAGTTCCTTAAGACGGGATCTAGAAAAATTATAACTTATTATAATGTAAAATTTATTCTTATTTATAATTGGCCTAAGTTGAGACCAAAATTTTTTATGACTACATGGAGATTATTCCTATATAGCGTAGATTGTATTACACAAAAAAAAAAAAAAAAAAAAAAAAAAAGTTAGTTATGACTAAATTACTTTTCTTCGCAATGTAGTAGGCATGACAATGCTCCCTGGAATTTTGAGGACCCGTCCTGCCTCACCCATATCGGGCGGGGAGCCCCAATTTTTTTGGGATAGGGGTGAAGGTGGGGGGTTGTTTAATCCCTGTCCTCGGGGATGGGACGGGGGTTAGAGATGGGCGTTTTGCTCTGCCCCGCGGGGATCTGGACCGACCTGGCCCTAATGGGGCGGGGAATCCCCAAAAAATTCAGGGATAGGCCCGGGGATGGTCCTCAGAAAAATCCCTGCACCCGAGAACGGGCCGAGGGAGGGGATAGTGCAATCCCCGGCCCAACCCGTCCCCGTGAAGCCCCGTGAAGCCCCGCCCCGCTTTTTTGAGAATTTTATGTTCCCTTTGCGAGATTTTATATAAAATTAGAGTTTAAATCATGGTTTTAAGTAATGTATCTAAATTTATAATATTTACTTTTATAGTACTTTCTAATGTTTATATTAAATTTATAAAAAAATAATTTAAACAAGGGAGTCTAATAATTAAATATATGTATAATTACTTTGTGAATTTTACAAAATAATAATACATGGCCCAAATTTTTTTTTGATTAGATTATTATAATTTACCAAACCAATATATTATGAGGTTTATGTTGCAGCCTGAAGGATGTTTATATTTTATTGCTTTGAAATCCATGAGCATGTTTCAATTTTTGCCAAGAAATTGTTGTTATTCATCATATTCATATCAATTCTCAACGAAATTTTCTTTCAGGTATTTATTTTATGAATTTTAGTAGATGAGACTATTTCAGTGAAACATTACAATGCTTCAAGGCCTTCAACAACATAAAACATAAGAATGTGGAATCTAAATTCCTCTATTTAATACTGTTATGCCTAAAGATTGCAGGGTTGACGTAAGGTCCAGTCAGCGTGCAAAAGTCAGAACATGGGTACACCCACAGCCGAGTCACGTGAGGAAAGAAGCAGCATGCTACTGTCAGAATAGTGGGTGCGTGCTAGGCCAGCCAGAAGTTGTGGTGATCCCACGTGTCCAATCCCTGCTCCAAATCGCGTAAATCACTCCAAAAGGTGGGCAATGTGACATAAAGAAGGATTTGCACGGATAATCACACCAACTCACAGATTCAGTAATGATAACCTTAATCCATCCCACTATAAATTGGGAGCTCCTCTCTCATTTAAGGGATTAGCTACTCTCTCTCAAGAATATATAGCATTCTCTCTCTTGTACTGTCATTTGTAAGTCAGTCTGCTAAAGCGACCTGACCCCTATCATTAATACAAACATCAGTGGATGTAGGACTTGCTTCCTTAGCATCCGAACCACTTTAAAAGCTGTTCCCATTGCATTTATTTTCATTTTTTTTTTCTTGCATTCATGTATGTCTTCTGGGTCAGCTCAGCGTTTCACACGTGCGTTTCGTTGGTGTCAAAATCACGCATCAATAGTTTGGCGCTAAAAAGAGGGCATGATTTAGAGTTCATCCTTCATTAGGAGAATCTCTAACTTACTGGTCCTACAACAGTAAGTGGCCCGCCAACCTAAACCTGAGCGAACCAACGAGGGTGCTGGGGGGATACCCCAAGTCCAGGAGGACACCTCTTTCGAAATACCTTCGGTTCCGTAAAACGCCGTAGGGGATATCCCATCAAGTTCACAACTTGACCCTGTCATTAAAAGCTACTTGGAGAGGTTCGACAATACTCTCCAAACGGTCAACTGAAGGTTGGACCGTTTGGACCAATGCGTGCCAATCAAATTAGCTGGGGCGGTGCAACCGCCAAAAACGCCTGCAGGTCGCGCGAAAGCGCGGCGAAGGGAGATAGCCCGTGTCGCGAGCACTGCAGTGCGTAGGGTGAGCGGTTCCGGGTACCCTCCATTTTTTGGGGGAACCGAAACCGGAATGGCACAGTGCAGGTTCCCAAAAAAAGGAACCGGAACTGGAACCGCACAGTGCAGGTTCTTCAATTCAAGGAATCGAAACCTAAAATGCGGGTTCCGGTTCCTTTCCGGGGTACCCTTTAAAAAATCAATTACCCCCTATTAGTTTAAAAAATGATAAAAATACCTTAAAAGTTTACAAATACACCCCTAACAAATATACTATTTGGGTTTAGGGTAATATTATAATGTAATAATTAATTAAATTGTTAATCATTTAATTAAGTATTGTAATATTATTTATAATAGAATGTTATAATTAATTAAATAATCATACCATAAATTTATAATGTAATGTTATAATTAATCAAATTCTAATCATTTAATTAAGTATTGTGTAAATTAGTAAATTACTAATGTTTATAATATAATGTCATAATCAATTAAGTAATCACTTAATTATGTAATGTTATATTAATTATATGATCATACTATAATAGTATAATGTAATGTTATAATGAATTAAGTAATCATACTATAAATCTATAATTTAATATTATAATTAATTAAATTTCAAATCATTTAATTAATATACTAATGTTTATAATGGAATGTTATAATTGATTAAGTAATCATATTATAAATATATAAGGTAATGTTATAATTAATTAAATTTTTAATCGTTTAATTAAGTAATGTAATAATATAGTAAATTAGTAAATTACTAATGTTTATAATGTAATGTTATAAATTCATAACTAATTATGTAATTATGTAATCATTTAACTATGTAATGCTATAATTAAGTAAGTGATCATAATATATAATGTAATATAATAATATTATAATTTATTTGAGTAATTATTTAACTATAATGTAATGCTTAATTAATGTTTATAATGAAATGTTTATAAGGTAATGTTATAATTAATTAAATTTCTTATCATTTAATTAAGTATTATGCTAATGTTTATGTAGTAAATTAGTAATTACTAATATTTATAATATAATGACATAATCAATTAAGTAATTATTTAATTATGTAATGTTATAATTAATTATATAATCATACTATAATGTAATGTTATAGTGAATTAACTATTAAGTAATCATACTATAAATTTTTAATGTAATATTATAATTAATTAAATTTTTAATCATTTAATTAAGTTTGTACTAATGTTTATAATAAAATGTTATAATTGATTAAGTAATTATACTATAAATCTATAACGTAATGCTATAATTAATTAAATTTCTAATTATAAGTCAATTAATTAACTATTTAATTATGTTATAACTTATAAGTCAATTAATTAAGTAGTAATCAATTAATGTAATGCTATAATTAATTATACTATAAATCAATTAAGTAATGTTATAAAATTATAATTAATTAAGTAATCATTTAACTATAATGTAATGTTATAATTGATTAAGTATGATATTTAACTAGTAATTAAATTTATTAATGTTTATCAATTTATCATATATAATTAATTAATTACTAATTTATTATAGATATACTTAGAACTTGATAATTGAAGTAAATAACTAAATATATTATTACTCAATCAAATATACTATTTTATTCAAAAATAATTCTTTTAATAACATTAAAAATGTAAAACACTTTTAATTGGATCATAATTCCAATTATTCACTTAATTAATCAAAACTTTAATATTAATATATTATAATATATTAAAGCTTTTAATATGGTGTAATTTATATATAATAAGTATAATTGTATTCGTATATTTATTTAATTAGGTTATTCTAAAAATTTAACTTTTTCTATTTTAAATTTTTTTATATGTAAAATAATAGAAACCCTCCATTATTCACATTTCACAAATTTCATTGTAGTCCAGGTTCCAAAACAAGTTCCAAAACAGGTTCCAAACAAGTTCCAAAACAGGTTCCAAACAGGTTCCAAACAGGTTCTAAAACAGGTTCCAAATAGGGTACCCTTTTTACAGGTTCCAGTTTCGGTTCTGGTTCCTCCACACACAAGAACCGAAACCGAAACCGAAACCGAAACCGAAACCGGAACCGGAACCTACCCACACAGTACCGGTTCCGGGTAGGTTCCAGTTCCGGTTTCGATTCTACCCCCTGGTTCCGGTTCTACCTGCTACCCGTACTCACCCCTAGCAGTACGTCGACAAAAAGGTAAGCAAGTGGCAAAAAAGGGGCCTACGGGCTCCAAAGGGCCATCGAACGCTGATCGCATCTCGAGCAAAATATCAGTGGCGTTAAGACTTGGTGAAAGGACACAGCCTGAGTTGTCCTATGCCACGTCGCAGGTACACCCCCATAAAAGTGCAGGGTGGGACGATTATTATCACTACCAGCAAAAGGATCCTGATCGTCATCGTGCGGGAGGTTCCCACACTTCACGGGGCGGTTCGTATCACTACGAAGGTCGTGAAAATACCTCGCACCATTCATTGCCATCACAGGCCTCCAGCCAGCGTGTGTCGAGAGCAGCTGGGGTCGCCGGCCGAGGCGAAGAGGAATCTAACCTCCAGACTTTCCTCAACCATAATCGCGAGGGTTGAACTCGCATGGGTGAAAGCAATCCCCAAGTGGCTCCATTGCCTCAGATTGAAGAATTGCAGCGAGCTCTAGACTGACTAAGATCTTAGCAAAATGAGCAAGGGCAGGTCGCGTCTACGTCCCCCTTCTCTCTCGAAGTGCTAGCTACTCCACTCCCATTAGGATTTAGAATGCCCGATATGCGACCGTTTGATGGAAATTCTGATCTGCAGGATCATTTATATGAATTCAACGACCTAATGGAGCTCCACTAGGTCTCAGATTTAGCAAAATGTCGTTGTCTGGCAGTGACTTTAACCTCTCATGCCAAACGATGGTTCAGGTCGCTCCCAACGGGATCGATCAGTTCGTGGCCTCAGATGAGCGTGACGTTCCTAAGGCATTTCCAAGCAAATCGAAAGTTCTCGATGCCTTTGAACTACCTCAGCAACATAAGGCAAGAGAGGGATGAATCCCTCCAATCGTACATTGATCGATTCCACAGAGAGTTTAACAAGGTAGCTCACACTCTTGAAGAGTTTGTTCGAACTCTCATCATAGGGGGAGTTCACCCACAGATCGACTTCTGGAAAGAGTTACAGGTTGAGGATGATGTTTCCCTCACTTGTTTCAATAACCTTGCAGAGAAATACCTCTGTATTGAAAGTTCCATAGCGGCGCTCTGCCGCCGCGACCACGGCGCTTCGGGTAGTGTGTCTGGTCGGGAGGACATGAGAGTTGATCACAGATAGGCTACTGACGACCAGCGAAAATGAAAGAAACTGCATTATGAGCCCAAAAAATTTTATGCTCCTGTTCCTTATCGCGATCGCGACAAAAAGCAATATACGCCTTTGAATGCATCTGTATCGGCCATCCTTGATAAATCGGAAGAGGCTAGCCTGCTCGGAGAGCTTGAGCCCATGAAAAATCCCCCGTCAGCCAGAAATAGTAAAAAGTACTATTGCTTTCATCGGGATAACGGGCATCACACCGATGAGTGCCGAGCTCTCAAACAAGCAATCGAAGAACTCATCAAGAAGGGGCATTTCAAGGAATATATTGACGACTCTACTCCCGCGCAAGAGAAAAGTCAAAGGGAACAAGGAAAGAAACGTCGTGATTGCAAAGGCATATGCAGTGTCAACATGATCTTTGGAGGGTCGCACCTTGCAGGGAACACGCGAGGTACCCAGGAAAGATATGCTCGTGCGGCTCATCACGACCCTATCAGTGTGATAAGCATGACGCAGCGACCACAAAAGGTCCGCAGGGAGGAGGAAATTACCTTTTTCGAAAAGGATGCAGCCCATTTGCATCATCCCCACAATGACGCTCTTGTGATCACGCCCCTCATAGGGTGCCATTATGTCCACAGAATGTTGGTGGATAATGAAAGTGCTGTGAACATCCTGTTTCAGACAACCTTCGAAAGAATGAACTTGGACAAGGCTGACCTGAAGCCCGCCTCGATCCCTCTGTATGGTTTTACTAGGGATCGCCTGATCCCCAAAGGAACGATCTTGCTTCTAGTCACACTGGGTGACTATGACGAAGTGACCAAGGTAACTGAATTCTTGATAGTGGATTGCCCATCCGCTTTTAATGGTATCCTAGGGCGACCTTTGCTGAGAAACTTCAAGGCAGTCACTTTGGTATACCATTTGAAGATGAAATTCCCCACCCCGACGGGGATAGGGGAAGTTAGCGGGTCTCAGCGCGAAGCTCGCGATTATTACATAAAAGTAGTACAAATGGCGTGCAAAGAGAAGGGTATCTCGCGTGGCATCCCCCGATAGGCTATGGCTATTAGCCGGATCAAGCCGCAGCCTGGTCCAGCCGAGGATAATATGGATCCTTGAATTCAGGAAAGCCCTTCCAGTGGGCCAGTTGAGGATCTGTCCGAAGTGTCGGTCAACCTGAACGAACTGAGCCGAGTGTTAAGAATTGGGAGCAATCTCAACCCCCAGCTCGCCTCTGAGCTGATCAACTTCCTGAAGAAAAATATCGATGTGTTCACCTGGTCGCACGCAGATATGGTCGGGATCAGCCCGAATATCATCTGCCATGCATTGAACATCGACAGCGAAGCCACACAGTTCTCCAAAAAAGAAGAGCGATGGATCCGGAGCGATATGCTGCCTTAAAGCTAGAGGTAGATAACCTCCTTCGAAATGGATCCATCCGGGAAGCACTCTACCCGACCTGGGTTGCCAATCCGATTTTGGTAAAGAAGCCCAATGGCAAATGGCGAACCTGTGTCGACTTCATCGACCTCAACAAAGCTTGCCCGAAAGATAGCTTTCCCCTGCCCAGAATAAACCAGCTCGTGGATGCCACCTCGGGGCACGAGCTGCTAAGTTTTATGGATGCGTACTCGGGATATAACTAAATTCTGATGTATGCACCGGACAAAGAGCATACATCCTTTGTTACAGATCGAGGACTGTACTGCTACAGAGTTATGCCCTTCGACCTCAAGAACGTTGGTGCGACCTACCAGCGGTTGGTTAACCGGATGTTCTCCGAACAGATCGGTAAGTCAATGGAGGTCTATGTAGATGACATGCTGGTCAAATCCCATGTCGCTTCAGATCACATAGCACATCTCGCTGAGATGTTTGATATCCTCCAACTATACAGAATGATGCTAAACCCCCTCAAGTGCTCGTTCGGAGTATCTCCGGGGAAATTCCTAGGATACATGGTTACCCAACAGGGAATAGAGATCAACCCCGAGAAGATTCAAGCTCTCTTCGATATGGCAAGCCCGACCAGTAAAAAACAAGCCATGAGCCTTAATGGGCAAATAGCGGCGCTAAGTCGCTTCATATTGAGGTTAATAGATCGTTGCTTGCTATTCTTCAATGTTCTAAAGGCTAATAAAAATTTCGAGTGGACTACCGAGTGCGAACAGACGTTCCAAAGTATTAAAGAACACCTTGGGAAGCCATCTCTCTTGTCCAAGCCTCTCCAGCAAGAGATCCTCCTCCTGTACTTGTCCGTCTCTCAGTTTGCGGTCAGTGCAGCTTTAGTTTGGGAAGAGGAGAAGGTCCAATGGCCAGTGTATTACGCGAGCAAGCGTCTGTTGGATACCAAAATACGGTATCCGAAAATAGAACGATTAGCCTATGCCCTACTGATCGCTTCCAGAAATTTACGACCTTACTTCCACGCCCATACGATCCATGTAATGACTAATTACCCGCTCAGGGAAGTCCTCCAGAAGCCAGAGGCGTCAGGTAAATTGCTTAAATGGACCATGGAATTGAGCCAGTTCGATCTGAAGTACAAACCAAGATCGACTCCGACTTCATATCAGAATTTTCATATCTCCCAAGTGAGTCAGAGCAGCAGCCCAGCGAAGCCATTCAAGAAACTGCTCAGAATCTATCGACCTAGAGCCTCTACGTCGATGGATCATCGAACAGAAAGAAGGCTGGCGCAAGACTTCGCCTTTTGAGTCCCAAAGGGGCTCGCATTCACGGCATTCTCCGGTTCGGATTTAAAGCAACCAATATTGAGGCCGAGTATGAAGCTCTGCTCGCTAGGTTGCGATTGGCAAGAGAAATGGGCATCGCCGCGATCAGTATCCACAACGACTCCATGCTGGTTGTCAACTAGATTTTAGGAGAGTACCAAGCCAAGGAAGAAAATATGATCTGCTATTTGAAGGAAGCTAAGGCTGCACTCGAGCCGTTCAAGCACTTCGCGATCACTCAGATTCCCAGAGATAGCAACTCTGTGGCAGACGCCTTGGCGATGATAGCCTCATCATTGGACTTAGAAGCAACCAGATATCATTCTTGTTCGATTCATCAAAGCCTTTAGTATCAGCCCGATCGAACAGACCGTGAATGTAATAGAGTCAGATTCTTGGATGACTCCCATTGTCCAGTACCTCAAGGACGAGACCTTGCCTAACGACAAGGTCGAGGCAAGAGTTCTGCTAGCGAGATCTGCTGTTACACCCTTATCAGAGACCAGCTATACAGGCGAAGGTTTAGCGCCCCTCTCTTCCGATGTATAACCAGCGAAGAAGCGGATTACATCATGAGGGAGATACATGATGGGATCTATGGTAATCACACTGCCGCACGATCTCTTGCTAACAAAGTTGTTCATCAAGGGTATTACTGGCCCCGAATCCAAGAAGACACCTACAACTTTGTCAAGAGGTGTGACAAGTGTCAGCGGTTCATGAACATACCATGAGCTCCTTCCCACTAACTGATAACAATGACCTGCCCCTGGCCATTTTTCATGTGGGGAATCGACCTCATTGGCCCCATGCTAGTCGGTAAAGGAGGAGTCAAATATGCCGTGGTCGTGATAGATTACTTCACCAAATGGGTAGAAGCTGAGCCGCTCGTCGCAATCACGACCAAAAAGCTCAAGGACTTCGTTTTCAAGAATATTGTGTGCCGCTACGAGATTTCCCATACCCTCATCTTAGATAATGGAAAACAGTTCGACAACAAGGAGTTCAAGCAGTTTTGCGATGAGCTGGGCATCCATAAGAAATTCGCCTCAGTCGCAAGACCGCAAGCAAATGGTTAAGTTGAAGCTGTCAACAAAACCATCAAGCACACCCTAAAGGCCAAACTTGGCGCAACCAAAGGGAATTAGGCTGACGACCTTCTCGAAGTCCTATGGGCGTATCAGACAACTCTGAGGACCTCTACCTCAGAAACCCCTTTTTCGCTAGCATATGGTTGCGAAGCGATGATCCCTGTTGAGGTAGGAACTGGTTCACTACGGAGAGACTTGTACAATGAAGCCGACAATGAAGCGCTTATGCGAACAAGTCTGGACCTTGTTGAAGAACATCGCAGCAAAGCTTCGCTAAGAATAGCAGCCTATCAACAACATGCCAAAAGGTTCTTCGATTCTAAGGTCAGACGAAGAGACTTCCAGGTCAGCGACCTCGTATTGAGGGAAGTTCTACTCGGTACTAGAGAACCAAGTGCGGGAGTGTTGGGACCAAACTAGGAAGGCCCATACCGCATCACCAAAGTGATAAAGGCAAGGACTTACCACCTAAAAAGGCTAAATGGTTCCCTAGTACCGCGAGCTTGGAATGCTGAACACTTTCGACCTTATTATCAGTGATTCCGAGCTCAGTTTTCCTTGTAAAGATTATTTTTTGATCGTTGTAAATGTAAATCAGTATTAGTCTGTTCGCTTGTAATAGTCTTCGTATGTAATTTTGTTCGTATAAACGTGTTATCATGTTCGCATAGACTTGTTCCAATGTTATAAGCACTTAGAATGTAAGCTCATGTATAATAAAGCGAACAGAAATTGTAAAAGCAAAATATATTTCATTAATGTAAAGAGTACAGTAGGCAAGACGGTACAACTGTTAGCCCTAATCTGACTCCTAGAGGACCGACCTAATCTTCCTAAGGCTGATCGGCTAGGGGCTTCTCCGAGGCGTGTCCCAAACCTTCTGTCTGATCGGATTGTCGGGCGGCCGCCGCTTCATCATCCTACCGTGCCATGGACATGAGAGTTTCCTGCCAGTCCTCCGGGAGGTCGGACATATTAATACGCGGATTCTTCGGCTGCAAGGCATAGATAGACTCGATCGCCCATTCAACAGCCTTCTCCTCGACCTCCGCTGCTTGATTCTGCATCTCTTCGGTCAGGGAAGCAACTTTTCCCTGACTTGCTTGGAGTTCGGCCTCGGGAGCTTGCCTTTGCTTCTCGGAGGCATCCTTCTCTTGTTTTGCTCGCGAGGCCCGCAGAGAGGTCGTTTTGAGCTCCTGGTCCCTCTCTCTGACCTCTTTGGAGAGTTTGGCTATGGTCCTTTGGAGCTCCTTTATTTCCTCCCCATGCTTCTCGAGCTCGGCTTTTTGGAAGTCCACCGTGGGAAGAGCCGCGTCCCTTTCGCTCAGGTACTGGTTTACCGACTCAAAGGATAGGTTTCTTTCTGCCTCGACGGCTTCCAGGCCTCGCTTGAGCTGTGTGTTCTCTTCTTTCAGGGCGACCTGCCCCTTTGTAGCTCCCAGTTGAACCTTCTCCAAGGACAGTTGCATGGAAAGCAGGGCCTGCGAAGAAGAAAAAATAGCGAGTTAGTTTATCAAAAGAAACTAAGGGATGTTCTCGTCGAAGATAGTTCATTTATCTTGCTTAATTGTTGGAGCGATGTGGACATTAGGTCCACGTCACTGGAACCTACGAACCTCTCGAATGCCTCCGAGAGTCCGCACTCCAATAAAGTGTAGACTATTGGCTGCAGGTACTCCGGTAGGTTCCCTAGCGAGTCCAGCACTGGAGTTTCCTTCTTCGCACCTTCAGCAGAGCTCGTGTCACATGCTGGTTCCTTACCCGACTTCTTCCCGACGTCTGGTTACGACCTCCTAGGTTGATCGCCCTTAGACTCGGTCTCTGACTCTTCGACCTGAATTTGCCGCCTCTTCTTCTTTGCTTGCTGAGCTGTTGTTTTTAGCCTCTGGCAAACAGTCGATGGCTGGGAGGCCTTCGCGGGTCGTATTGGTGCGTCCTCCGGAGGTTGAGGCTGAGAAATTCCAGAAGGTCGTGCCGAGGGGCCCGATGTGGCACCTCCAGCTGGGAGATCGACAGGAGCAACATCGGTCGCCCTAGCAGTCCTTGCCCACGGAAAATTGAATTGCCTTCGTCGCGGTGGCTCTGACTCCTTCAGAGGGATGGTCGTTGCATGCGAGCATCGCTTTCAAAAGTAATTCATTGCACGACCAGAAAAGAACCAGTTAGCTAAACTTACACAACGGGGGTTCTAAGGATGCGTTTGCGTTGAAGAAATCATATTTCCTCAGATTCGCGATCGTCACGAGCTTCTTCGCGTCGCGACTAGCTTCGGGCAGGAAACCGAAAGCTACGATCCTATCCGGATCGAAGAGCAGCCCTAAGTCGGTCGTCTTGTTAACTGCCACAAACGAAACAGGTTGTAAAAAAAAAAAAAAAAAAAAATGCCCTTCAAATTTAATGAATTTGCCAAAGGAAAAGAGCCTACTCGGGTCCTGAAAGCGGCAATGGTCGTAGTAACGAAAGAAGAAAAACTTCGTTTCATAGGCCCCCACGTTGATAGGGCAGCTGTGTATCCCCTCGGCTATGGTAGGTTGCTTGGACAAGTAGTAAGAATCCTTGTCCTTGCTCTTTTTCAAGAAATACGAGCAGCCGAGCTCCATCGCGGTTAGCTTGCCTAGCCCGTTCTCACGACATGCGATGTACATGGCAATAGCAATAACATACGCGTTTGGCGTGAGTTGCATCGATGCTATCCCGAAGTGATCCAAGAACAACCTGACAAAAGGGTGGAAGGGGATCAACCCCCTACCCTTGAAAATCTCCTCGGAGATCGCGACCATCCCACTCGATGGGTATCGCGATGAGTAGGTCCTATCGCAGAAAACTTCCACGTTGACACCATACTGTTTTATCACCCTCTCGAGCTCTTTACCGATAAGTACCGAGTAGACCTCAGGAGTGATGTTCGGAGCACCCTATAAGGACGAACCAGTTCTTTCCTCGGATCTGGTCGTTGAGGGGTGCATTCTATTGGTCTGCAAAAACGACAAGCAGGGGGCTTATTCAGCCATCGTACGCTATTCCATACGATGACGTGGAAGAAAACAAACTCCCTAAAACCTAAAGAAAACCCTAACAGAATGATTCGAGCCGCCATTCATGGCTCGAACCCGACATGAGCGTCTCATCTCCAATCAGCTACTGGAAGACTAACGCCATTTACCGACCACGAGGAATAAGAAAATAAAAACAGAGAATGATTCTTACCTCTCAGAATACGAAAATGGCTCCTTCTACTTCAAATATCAGAAACATGCTGGTTTGGAAGGCAAAAATTCCAAGCTTGCGAAAGTCTCTTGCTCTCTCTGAAAAAGACGAGTGTGGTGGCATTGCCTGAGATGGATCTGAGTTTTTATAGCAAAGGAAACGATGCTTGATTTTCTCGAAATCAAAACAACGTTTGGGCGGAAAAATATCTCACCGTTGATCACGGCCACGTGTCGCAGATCAGTGAGAAAGAGTGAGCGTCACGATTACAGAAAACCAAACTGTCATCTTTTTCCGTTGAAAAACTCAAGCGACGACACTCTCTCCCTCAGCATTAATTGCGCCCCAATCAACATTTAATGCTCTGATAAGGGGTGTCGTTTCAGCATGCCATGCATTTAATGTTTTGATAAAGAGTATCGTGTCAGCATACCATGCATTTAATGTGCCTGGTTGACACTTATTACACACAGGACACGTCTGTCAAAGCAGGGGCTGTTTCATTAAATGCATCCATATCTGAGGTAGAACAGATAACGCCTAACAAAGTCAGGTCGCTCATCCTTAACAAGCGATGACCATGCGAGGTCGTGTTCACAAAAAGCGCTACCCCGACCTATTTTCAGACAGGTCTTAATCACCAGAATTTTTCGAAGGCATCCAGTCGCGGCATAAATTATAGTTTCCAAGGTTCAATCCTCAAACCTTAAAAACTAGGGGACTTCTGTTATGCCTAAGGACTGCAGGGCTGACATAAGGTCTAGTCAGCGTGCAAAAGTCAGAACATGGGTACACCCACAGCCGAGTCACGTGAGGAAAGAAGCAGCATGCTACTGTTAAAATAGTGGGTGCGTGCCAGGCCAGCCAGAAGTTGTGGTGATCCCATGTGTCCAATCCCTACTCCAAATCGCGTAAATCACTCTAGAAGGTGGGCAATGTGACATAAAGAAGGATTTGTACGGATAATCCCACCAACTCACAGATTCAGTAATGATAACCTTAATCCATCCCACTATAAATTGGGAGCTCCTCTCTCATTTAAGGGATTAGCTACCCTCTCTCAAGAATATATAGCATTCTCTCTCTTGTACTATCATTTGTAAGTCAGTCTGCTAAAGCGACCTGACCCCTATCATTAATACAAACATCAGTGGACATAGGACTTGCTTCCTTAGCATCCAAACCACTTTAAAAGCTGTTCCCATTGCATTTATTGTCATTTTTTTTCTTGTATTCACGTGTGTCTTCTGGGCTAGCTCAGCGTTTCACACGTGCGTTTCGTTGGTGTTAAAATCACGCATCAACAAATACTATATAGAAAAGGTGTCACTAACTTAGTAACAATTAAATTAGTTTATGGTGGTAGTTATGTATTGTTTTTTAAATCTTAATTTAAATTTTACAAGAAATTATTGATTTTATATTTTCTTACCTTTAATTTAGTATTTTTAATGAATTAACTACTAAAATTAAGCAGTCAAATATAGTACCTACTAACGTGCTAGTTTTTCACAATTAAAATAATTTCATATCATTGTCGTGAGAACATGCGGAAAGTTTTTATCTACACGGGGCAAAAATCCCCGCGAGGTAAATTCCCCGCGAAGCCCCGTTCATCAGGTCGCGCCGGGATGTTGATGGGAGTGATTCCATCCCCACGGGCCAGGGACGATCATGAGAAAAATCCTTGCCCACGGGGACAAGGACGGGGAATGGGGTCCCTCACCCGCGCCCATCCCTAGCCGGGGTGGGTGATGCCTTTCCCCCGCCCCGTATATAATATATAAAATTAAAAAAAAAAAAAAAATATATATATATATATATATATACTTTTCACTAATACCCCTATATTTCACCTAATNATACCCAGAACAAATTTTCAACAAATTTCACTCCTTTCAACTTGCATTACATCAAACACAACCCAACAACCTAAACAACTAAATCAAAATCATAACCCAAACCCCATCCATTATTAAATCTTTGTAAATCTAAATATAAAATGTAAAAAGGAGATACACATACTTAGACGAAATGTCAGGAGGGGGATCTTTGGCGGAGAAGATGTTAATGGTGGAGGAAGAAGAAAGTGTTAATGGCGGAGGAACAAGAAGATATAGAGGAATGAGGAAGAAGAAGATGTAGAGGAAGGAGGAAGAAGAAGAAGATGCAGACGAAGAAGAAGATGCAGACGAAGCTAAGAAGAAGAGAAGAAGATGCAGAGGTAGAGATGCGTTAATGGTGAGAGGAAGAAGAAGGTGTTTGGGTTTGTTTGCAACAATTTCGGGTTTGTGGGAATGTAGTATAATTTTGAAAAGATTACATAATACTTCATTAATCCTAATTAAGCACTAATTACCCTTAATCAATAATATGACTATTTAGTTAAGACTTTAAAACTTGATAGCCTTTTAATTAAATGTAAACTTCAGATGGCCTTTTAATAAACTGCCCCACAAAACAACTTAGACCCAGAAGATGAAATTCACGATAAAGTTCATAAAATCCCTTAGTAGCGTTTGGTTTAGGGAATATTGAATTATTGGAACTTGGATTACTGGAAAATTAGATATAGGAAAATATATTTGGTTAGTTGGAATAAATTGGTGAGTATGTTTTATTAATATGTTTTGTTAGAAATAATAAATTGATGGGTATATTATTTAAATAACTAAGTTATCCTCTAATTAAATATTATTATTTAGGAGCATCTCCAAATGACACTTTATATAACTCAAACTCTTTATTATAAAGAATTCAATAATACTATATTTACAAAGATTTCTATGCAAAGTGAGGTGGCAAAAAATGAATGGAAGAGTGAATTTAAATTTACTCTTCCATTCATTTTTTGCCACATCACTTTGTGTGGAGATCTTTGTAAAATTTCTTTGTAAGTGTAGTATTACTCTAAAGAATTTGTTCATAAAAACAAGAGTTCAATATACTCTTTATTTTTTAAATATAAATTAAAGAGTGAGTTTGGCTCCCTACATCTAAAGAGTCAAATTTCACTCTCTATCCCAATTTTATTTAATAAATTACAAGTTTTTATGCATTTTATTATTAATTTTCTCTCCTATTTATTAAATATAATTTAAAGAGTCTATTGGATTTCAATACAAATTTTGTTCTTTATATTTAAAAATTAATGAAGATACTATTTATTTATGTGAAATATGCTCTAATATTATTATTCAGATTATTATTTGGATTATTAATAACCCCATACATTTAAAAACTTAGCAAAAACAGCCCCATAATAAAAGTTTGGAAAATCAACAATACACCCCCACCAACCCAGCCACTGCCAACCTTCGGCAACCGTCGGCAACCATCGCTGGTTGCTAGCAGCTGGCAACCACCGTTGGTCGCCGGCAGTTGACAACCTAACGGCGCACGGAAGGCAGGAAATGGTTTCCGTGTGTTGTATGGCCACTTCCGACCAGTGATCTAGCCAGAATAGCTAGATCATGACAAATTTGGCCAGAAAATAGCCAGATCGATGGCGGTTAACAACTAGAGACGCAGCTGTTAACCGCCATCTATTTGGTCAGAAATGGCCATATCGACGCACGACAGCCATTTCCAGCCTTCCGTACATCGTTCTGGCTGCGACTACGACTGGCCGGCAGTGGCGACTATGGCTGGCCGGCGGCAGCGACGGGTGGGTGGGGGTGGTGGCTTGAGTGGGCTGCAATTTGTTTTGAATTCAAGGGTACTTTTGTCCAAAAAGTTAATTAATAGGGGTGAAATAGTAAAAGCTATATTCATGTAAATTAATTAAAAATTAAGGGTATTATTGTCCTAAAATTTTATTAATAAAGGACAAAATTGTAACCAAAAAAAAAAAAAAAAAGATTACCTTAGTAATCTTACAATACCTAAGAAAATGGAGATAATCTGATTACCTTCAATATCACCAACAATAACCATTATTGGTATTTGAAGATTACCGGAATCTAATATTACTTGACAACCAAACGTGGTAATCAAGTAATATAAGATGACATAACCTCAGTAATCTCACATAACCTCTAACCAAACGCATTGTAAGATTATTGGGTAATCTTTTTTTTGTTACAATTCTATCGCTTATTTATAAAATTTTAGGACAATAATGCCCTTATTTTTAAATTTAATTACATGAATCTTGCTTTTACCATTTCACCCCAATTAATTAACTTTTTGGACAAAATTACCCTTGAAATCAAAACAAATTTCAACTTACCAAAGCCACCACCCCCACCCACCTACTGCCGCCAGCCAAACCACCGCCAACTACCACGGGAAGTAGTCAGAAATCACCTGGAGTCACCATGAGCAGCCCATCGTGACCGAGTATTGATGGCCAAAAAAGCCATATCGAGAGTAAATTTGGCCAGAAATGACCAGATCTATTCCGGCCATTTCCAGCCATACCCTTGGCCTTTATTGGCCAGATCTGGGTGAGATTTGGCCGCTATTTCGGTCGGAATATATTTGGCCATTAACGATAAGATCCGTGGCCATTAACGGCCAGATCTTGCCCAGATCTGGCTGATAAAGGCCAAGGGTCTGGCCGTTAACGACCAGATTTGCTCTCGATATAGCCTTTTCGGCCATCAATATGGCCAAAAAGGTCATATCGGGGCCTCCCGGTCATGGTGGGCTGCTCACGACGACTCCATGTGACTTTCAGCAGTGGTTTGCGGTGGCGGCAGGGTGGTGGGGGTGAGTTTGTTATAAAATAAAGTTTTATATATTTAGCTAAATTTGAAATATTGGGGGTTAAAAAAATTATTTAAAAATTAATATTATACTAATATTTAAAAAGAGGGCAATTTAGTAATTTAAATAACATATCTACCAATTTATTCCTCCTAACTAAACATATTAATATAACATATCTATCAATTTATTCCAACTAACGAAACACATTTTCTTAAAGATTCTCAATAATCTTCAAGGTAATTTAGATTCCGTTTGGTTCATTTTTTTACACTTTTTAGAAAAGTTTTGTGAAAAAAGTTAAAAAAAAGTTGAATTGGGCGGGTATTACGATGTAGGATTTGGAAATTAATAAAAATACTCCCTATATTTATTTATTTATTTACTAAACACCCCTATAATAAAACATTAAGTTAACAAAAACACTCCCAACCCACCCAAAAAATATGACAATCGGCCACCACTGTCGGAGGGTGGCTGGAGTGGCTGTATCGGCGCATGACCGACTGAATCTTGCTGGTCATGCGTCGATATGACCTTTTTCGGCCAGATCCACGGTAGATCTAGCCGAAAAAGGCTAGATCTACGGTTAGATCTGGCCATTGACAGCCAGATCTGGCCGCATTTGCTCGTCAACGACGACCATATGTTGGCTGTCATTGACAACTGGCTACGGCCAAAGATCTGGCCTTTTCCAGCCAGATCCACCGTGGATCTGGCTGGAAAATGCTAGATCGGCGCACTACTGGCCAGATTCAGCCGGTAGTGCGCCGTTTTACCAGATTCCGGCCATCTTCCGACAGTGGTGGCCGAAATCTAGTAAATGTGGGTTGTTGGGGTGTTTTTCCAATTTTTTTTAAAAATATTTAGGGGTATTTAATTAAATTAACAAATTTAAGGGGTTTAAAAGAAGTTGAATAATATTGTGAGTTTTTGCAATTTTATTGTTTAACTTTATTAGGAATAATAATAGTAGTATTCCCAAAATGGAATCAAACGGAGCCATAAGATTCTAATAATCTAATATTCCCTGAATCAAACGCACCATTTTTATTTTATCCATCTTAACTGGTCCTAGTAAGATATTCCTGGTTTTCAAGAGTTGTCCGTGCCATAGTGTCTCTAATTTTGCGTTTCCTTTTACACATGCTCATGATACTCTTTGTAAAGTTTTAGGCCCTTTTTTCATGTGTTCATCAATTTACATTTCTAAGTTTCCTACTCAAGAAAATATCTTATGTATTTTGAATTTTGATACATATTTGCGTGAATAGATAATTATTATTGCACTTTATTTTAATAAATTTTGTAGGTTATAAACATTGTAAAAGTTTATTAAATTTTCAAATATTTTGTATCTTTCATGTATAATTTTATATTATGTTGCTTAAGTAGTAACTAGTATCTAACTTTTTTTTTAATTATATAACACTTTACTACAACTATTTTTCCGTGGCAAAAGGAAAACACATTTTTGCTCAAAAAGTTAAAGCTTTTGCTACCCAAAAAAAGTTAGATATAAAACATTTGATCTTTTGGACTTGATAAACGTTTATATATAACAAATAATTAATTCATTGAGTAAAATGTAATTACATAGTATTATTTTAATATTTTTCAGAACACATGAGTTGGCACTCGGCGAGGGGCCATTAATTGATAATAAAGAAGGTAGTGACAAATTTGACTCCACTCAAACACGTGCCAGGTAACCTTCCTTTTTTGGCGGGACGCCAACTATCCACTTTACTTTTTCTAAATTCACGTTCCCACATTAAATTATAGTATTTTCAGACTTCAGTTTTATTCTTTCCTTGTTTATTTTTTTATTTTCTCTATTTTAATTTACCTCGGATAGGATATGCTCTCAACCACGTCAGCTACGGACAAAATCAGAATTTGATTGCACCTTGAATGTAAAAAGACACCTGCCAACCCCCAATAGTTCCAATTTCACATACATCAATATTATTAGAGTTAATATCATGAATCTCTATATAATAATAAAAATTATCTTGAGATTTCAAAAATAAAAGAATTTTGTTTGTCGTTAAGTTATACGACTATACTTATTAAAGTAAATTATAGAAAACTTTTTTTTGAATGTTCGAACAACCCAATAAAAACTCTTAGGTGTATTATTTTATATGTCATAAGTTTAAATAATTTCTCGTTTGCTAATAGGAATAGCTACTAAAACTTCTATCTGATCGATAATTCCAACTTCCAAGGTCCTGAACCTGAAGGATTAGTTGAAGTGTGTGTAAACTAACCAAAACACCCCTAGTTATAAAAAAAAAAAATTATAGAAAGGTAATTGATGATATTGTATTTACTAATTCATATCGATGTAAGTTTTAATGCTTAACTAATAGTTTATCAACATTATGGATATTTTGTTACTTTGAAAACCTCACAAGGTTTTTTATTATTATATCATGCCTAAGGGGAATCAATATTAATAACTTTAATATTGTTAAGATGCTTTGTGAATTTATTTTATTTATTATTTAATTTTGAAGTTTAGTTATTCTTTGAAGATTTGACGTGTAATCCACCCAATAATGTTATTAGATTGTTCTTAATTATATAATTAAAATCTTTTGAGAATATAAGCATTTTAGGTATTGCTATCATTTGTTGAAGAATTGATCCACGTGCTATCATTTGTTGAAGAATTGATCCACGTGCTAGGCAATAGATTTTATAATCTTGTCTCTTCAAAAAATTATATTAGTAATATAAAAATATAAAATTTTGTATAAAAACATATTTAAAAAAAATATGTTTTTACCACTTTTACAAATAATTAATTAATTAATTTTTTTTTTTTTTTTTTTTTTTTTACTATTTAGTGTTCTTAATGTGCATAAAGGACATAAAAACCCATATCTTCTTATTCCATTTTCATAACATTGATCAATAAAGATAATAAAGTAATGGGATTTGAATACTATTAGATTATATCAAGTATGCATAAAATGTAATAGGGGTAGTCACTGGAGTTTTTATCTGGTCGATAATTCTAAGGTTCCGAAGAATTAGTTAAGGTGCACATAAATTAGTTTGAATACCTTCGGTTATCAAAAAAAAAAAAAAAAAAAAAAAAGGTACGCATAAAATGAAGTCATTTTCTATATAATAAAAAAACCAAAAAACCTATAGTTGCCGTCTGAGCCTTGTACATACAACTTCATTGGTCAAACTATTAATAATATAGAGATTATATTAGATTAATTTGAAATGATATAATCATTAGAGTCCGACTATCATGTAGATGTATGTGTGATTGTAATTCGTTAATACATTCTTTTTATAAAAAAAAATTTTTGTTGAAGATAAAATAATTGAATTATCCCTAACTAATTAACTTAGAATATTAGGAAACATGTTTATATTTTGAATAATACAAGATGTACAAATTCTCAAGGTATAACTTAATTAATTGTATAAATATATAGCTTTAATAAAATATATATAACAAAGTGAACAATTACATGCTATTTGATTCAAAACAAAACATTATTTAAGATTAAATATTAATAGAACTTTTATTAAACTTTTTAATGATATAGTTTGTTGTGGCTCCAATTAAATGTTAATAACCTATTATCCATGACAAATTAATTCATATTGTTATCATTCCAATGATAAGTTTGGAGTGTTAGACTAGTATTTATAAGTTTAAAAATATTCTATAGATTAGAAAATACATTTTGATAAAAAAAACTAATAATAACATTGTTGATACAGAAATCTGCACCAACCAGAGAATTCCGATTGACTCTGTCGGAACCGGAATGGATATGCAAGTGATTTAATGAAAATCAGCAATGAATAAAAAAGAAAGAGTCATAAATAAGAACACAAGACAATTTTTAAAGTGGTTCGGCAAGTTAGAACTTGAGCATACGTCCACTGTTATCTTATTGCTTTTGAGAGCTTACAAAAAATAGTATAATTTCTAGGAAAATTTGCTTAGAACAATTGTCTAGTCCCCCTGAAAACAAGTTATGATGAGTTTATATAGCACCCATTTATATGATAAAGTTGAGATAAGATTCAAATACGTAGGATTAGGAAATTGCATGATCTTCGGCTATCTTAGTTGAAATCTAAGTCAATCTGAATATTATTATTCCAAATTGAGCCAATCTAAACATCTTCTCTCCTAATAAAGAATTATTCTCTCCAGATTTCACGCACAAAAATAGCCCCCCAATTTTTGGTGTGTGTAATCACACTTCAAAAACTCATGTCTTTGACCTGGATGGCTGTTGCACTATAGGCTGTAGTCTCAAATTAAAGAACTTGAGTTATTCGTGGCGTGATTTAAAAGATCTGAGAGATCTTGAACACGTGATCTCAAGCAAATGAGTGAGCTTATGAGCTTAATCATGGAGCATAAAGAGCTCGATCTGAGAATATAAAGAGCTCAATTAGAGAGCATAAATAGCTCGATCTGAGAGTGCGAGGAGTTCGATTAGAAAGCGCAAACAACGATTAGAAAGCGCGGAGAGCTTGATCTAAGAGCATAGCTTGATAAAAAGGCATGGAGAGCTTGATCTGAGAGCATAGCTCGATTAGAAAGCATGGAGAGCTTGATCTGAAAGCATTGCTCGATCAGAAAGTATAGAGAGCTTGATCTGAGAGCCTAGCTTAATCAAAAAGCATGGAAAACTTGATTTGAGAGCATAACTCAATCAGAAAGCTTGGAAAACTTGATCTGAGAGCATAGCTCGATCAGAAAGCATGGACAACTTAGTTTGAGAGCATAGCTCGATCAGAAAGCATAGAGAGCTTGATCTGAGAGCATTGCTCAATCAGAAAGCATGGAGAGCTTGATTTGAGAGCATAGCTCGATCAGAAAGCATGAGGAGCTTGATCTGAGAGCATTGCTCGATCAAAAAGCGTTGAGAGCTTGATCTAAAAGCATAGCTCGATCAGAAAGCATGAAGAGCTTAATCTGAGAGCATTGCTCGATCAGAAAGCTTGGAGAGCTTGATTTAAGAGCATTACTCAATCAAAAAGTATGAAGAGCTTGATCTGAAAGCATAGCTTGATTAGAAAGCATGGGGAGCTTGATCTGTGAGCATTGCTCGATTAGAAAGCATGGAGAGCTTGATTTGGGAGCATTGCTCGATCAGAAAGCATGGAGAACTTGATTTGAGAGCATAGCTCGATCAGAAAGCATGGAGAGCTTGATTTGAGAGCATAGCTCGATCAGAAAGCATGGGGAGCTTGATCTGAGAGCATTGCTCGATCAGAAGCATGGAAAGCTTGATCTGAGAGCATAACTCGATCTAAAAGCATGGAGAGCTTGATCTAAGAGCATAGCTCGATTAAAAAGCATGGAGAGTTTGATCTGAGAGCATTGCTCGATCAGAAAGCTTGGAGAGCTTGATAGCTTGGGAGCTAGAGAGCTTGAGAGCTTGATAGCTTAGGAGCTAGAGAGCTAACTTGAGAACTTCATAGCTTGGAAGCTAGAGAGCTTGAGAGCTCTTTCTAATCTAAGAGATTTGAGCACGTAATTTGAGCGATTTGGCCACGCGATCTGAAGCTGAAGATCAGAGTGATCTAAGAGCGCAATCTGAGTGATATGGCCACGCAATCTGAGAGCCCTGATTTGGAACATGTTTCAGTATTTTGATGATAACTTGAGCCGCAGACCTCGGATTTGGATGATTCTTAGACCTTCGAAAAGCTAACTTGAAGGGCTACAATTCTTATGTTTATTGCTTAGCTAGATTCAGACTTTATCCTGCTCAGATTTTCACATTTGATAACATGATTCTAGATTAAGAAGCTGGGATTTGCTGAAGAAGTTGAGACTTGCTGGAAAAAACATGGAGAGCTGATGTGAATTAGGCCCTCCTTCTAGCGCCAAAATGTTGATACAGAAATCTGCACCAACCAGAGAATTCTGATTGATCCTGTTGGAACCGTAATGGATGTGCGTATGATTTAATGAAAATCAGCAATGAATAAAAAAGAAAGAGTCATAAATAAGAACACAAGACAATTTTTAAAGTGGTTCGACAAGTTAGAACTTGAGCTTACGTCCACTGTTATCTTATTGCTTTTGAGAGCTTACAAAAAATAGTATAATTTCTAGGAAAATTTGCTTAGAACAATTGCCTAGCCCCCCTGAAAACAGGTTATGACGAGTTTATATAGCACCTATTTATATGATAGAGTTGAGATAATATTTAGATACGTAGGATTAGGAAGTTGCATGATCTTCGACTACCTTAGTTGGAATCTAAGTCAATCTGAATATCATTATTCCAAATTGAGTCAATCTAAACATCTTCTCTTCTAATAAGGAATTATCCTCTCTGGATTTCATGCACAACAAACAATTAAAAAAAAAAAAAATCGACAGTATGGTTAAAGTTTAACACTATTGTTACCAAAAATTAGTGTTAAAGTCAAGACCATGTTGTTACAAAAAAATAGTATTTTATATCAGATATATTTTCAAATATTAAAATAAAATTTAATTATTTGAATTAAATTTTACTTTTTAAAAAATATTTTTGAATCACATCCAACTGACCCTTTAACTTTTTAACTTTAAGTTTTTTACTATACAAAGTTTAAAAAAAAAAAAAAAAAAAAAAAAAACCACTGACCTTGTGTTGATACAAAAATCTGCACCAACCAAAGAATTTCAATTAACCCTACCGAAACTGGAATGGATGTGCGCGTGATTATAGATAACCAACAGTGGATGAATAATAAATGCAATAAAGAAAATGACAGAGAGATATTTAAAGTGGTTTGGCAATTTAGAACTTGAGCCTACGTCCACTGTTATTTTATTGTTTTTGAGAGCTTACAAAGAACAGTATAATTCTTAGGAAAATTTGCTTAGAACAATTGTCCAGCCCACTGAAAACAAGTTATGATGGGTTTATATAACACCCATTTACATGATAGAGTTGAGATAAGATTCAAATGCGTAGGATTAGGAAGTTGCATGATCTTCGACTACCTTAGTTGGAATCTAAGTCAATCTAAATATCTTCCTTCCAAATTGAGCCAATCTAAATATCTTCTCTCTTAATAGGGAATTATCCTCTCTAGATTGACCGCACAACAATAGTCCCCCAATTTTTAGAGTGTGTAATCGCACTTCAAAAACTCATGTCTTCGATCTAGATGGTTGTTGCACTATAGACTACAGTCTTAAACTGAAGAACTTGAATTATGTTTGCTGCGATCTAAAAGATCTGAGAGATCTTGACACATGATCTCAAGCGAATGAGCAAGCTTATGAGATTAATCATAGAGCATAAAGAGCTTGATTTGATAGCATAGGGAGCTCGATCAGAGAGCATAAGGAGCTCGAATGAAGAGTGCGAGAAGTTCGATTAGAAAGCGCAGAGAGCTTGATCTGAGAGTATAGCTCGATCAAAAAACATGGAGAGCTTGATTTGAGAGCATAACTCAATCAGAAAACATGGAGAACTTGATCTAAGAGTATAGCTCAATCAGAAAGCATGGAGAACTTGATTTGAGAGTACAACTCGATCAAAAAGCATGTAGCGTTTGATCTAAGAGCATTGCTCGGTCAGAAAGCATGGAGGGCTGGATCTGAGAACATAGCTCAATCAGAAAGCATGGAGAACTTAATCTGAGAGCATTGCTTGATCAGAAAGCTTGAAGCACTTGATCTGAGAGCATTGCTCAATTAGAAAGCTTGGAGAGCTTGATCTGAGAGTATAGCTCGATCAGAAAGCATGGAGAGCTTTATCTGAGAGCATTGCTTGATGAGAAAGCATGGCGAGCTTGATCTGAGAGCATTACTCGATCAGAAGGCTTAGAGAGCTTGATATAAGAACATTGCTCAATTAGAAAGCATGGCGAGCTTGATCAGAGAGTATTGCCCGATCAGAAAGTATGGAGAGCTTGATTTAAGAGCATTACTCGATCAGAAAGCTTGGAAAGCTTGATTTGAAAGCATAACTAGATCAAAAAGCATGGAAAGCTTAATCTCAGAGCATTCCTCGATCAGAAAACATGGAAAACTTGATCTGAGAGCATTGTTCGATGAGAAAGCTTGGAGAGCTTAATTTGAGAGCATGACTCAATCAAAAAAATGGATAGTTTGATCTAAGAGCATAGCTCGATCAGAAAAGCATGAAGAGTTTGATCTGAGAGCATTACTCGATCAGAAAGCATGGAGAGCTTGATTTGAGGGCATTGCTCGATCAGAAAGCTTGATCTAAGAGTATTGCTCCATCAGAAAGCTTAGAGAGCTTGATTTGAGAGCATAGCTCGATTAGAAAGCATGAAGAGCCTAATCTGAGAGTATAGCTCGATCAGAAGGCATGACGAGTTTGATATGAGAGCATTACTCAATCAGAAGGCTTGAAGAGCTTTATTTGAGAGTATTGCTCGATTAGAAAGCATAGCGAGCTTGATCTAAGAGCATAGCTCAATCAGAAAGCATGGAGAGCTTGATTTGAGAGCATTGCTCGATCAGAGAGCTTGGAGAGCTTGATTTGAGAGCATAGCTCGATTGGAAAGCATGAAGAGTTTGATCTAAAAGCATAGCTCCATCAAAATGCACGACGAGCTTGATCTGAGAGCATTACTCGATCAGAAGGCTTGGAAAGCTTGATCTGAGAGTATGGCTTGATCAGAAAGCATGGAGAGTTTGATCTGAGAGTATGGCTTTTTCAAAAAGCATGGAGAGCTTGATCTGAGAGCATTGCTTGATCAGAAAGCATGGAAAACTTGATCTGAGAGCATTACTCGATCAGAAAGCATAGAGACCTTGATCTGAGAGCATTACTCGATCAGAAAAAATGGAGAGCTTGATCTGAGAGCATTGCTCGATTGGAAAGCATGAAGAGCTTGATCTAAAAGCATTGCTCAATCTAAAAGCATTGCTCGATCGAAAAACATGGAGAGCTTGATCTGAGAGCATAACTCGATCAGAAAGCATAAAGAGCTTGATCGGAGAGCTTGATTTGAGAGCATTGCTCGATCAGAAAGAATGAAGAGCTTGATCTGAGAGCATTGCTCGATTGGAAAGCATGAGGAGCTTGATCTGAAAGCATTACTCGATCAAAAAGCATGAAGAGTTTAAGCTGAGAGCTTAGCTCGATCAGAAAGGATGAAGAACTTGATTTGAGAGGATTGCTTGATCAGAAAGCTTAGAGAGCTTGATTTGAGAGCATTGCTCAATTAGAAAGCATGAAGAGTTTGATCTGAGAGCATTGCTCGATCATAAAACATGGAGTGCTTGATTTGAGAGCATTGTTCAATCAGAAAGCTTGGAGAGCTTGATATGAGAGCATTGCTAAATCAGAAAGCATGGAGAGCTTGATCGGTGGGCATTGTTCGATTAGAAAGTATGGAGAGCTTGATCTGAGAGCATAGCTCGATCAAAAAGCATGAAGAGCTTGATCTTAGAGTATTGTTCGATCAGAAAATATGACAAGCTTGATCTGAGAGCATTACTCGATCAGAAGGCTTAGAGAGCTTAATCTGAGAGTATTACTCGATCAGAAAGCATGGCGAGCTTGATCTGAGAGCATATCTCAATCAGAGAGCTTGGAGAGGCTGATATGAGAACATTGCTCGAGCAGAAAGCTTGGAGAGCTTGATCTGAGAGCATAGCTTGATCAGAAAGCATTGAAAGCTTGATCTAAGAGCATTGCTCGACCAGAAAGCTTGGAGAACTTAATCTGAGAGTATTGCTCCAATAGAAAGCTTGGAGAGCTTGATTTAAGAACATAGCTTGATCAGAAAGCATGGAGAGCTTGATCTGAGAGCATTGCTCAATCCGAAAACATGGCGAGCTTGATCTGAGAGCATTACTCGATCAGAAGGCTTGGAGAGCTTTATCTGAGAGCATTGCTCGATTAGAAAGCATGGCGAGCTTGATCTGAGAGCATAGCTCGATCAGAAAGCATGAAGAGTTTGATCTTAGAGCATTGCTCGATCATAAAGCATGAAGAGCTTGATCTCAGAGCATTACTAGATCAGAAAACACGGAGAGCTTGATCTCAAAGCATTGCTTGATCAGAAAACACGGAGAGCTTGATCTCAGAGCATGGCTCGATCAGAAAACATGGAGAGCTTGATCTAAGAGTATGACTTGATAAGAAAGCATGGAGATCTTGATCTAAGAGCATTGCTTGATCATAAAGCATGGAAAACTTTATTTGAGAGTATTGCTCAAGCAGAAAGCATGGAGAGCTTGATTTAAGAGTATTACTCGATCAGAAAGCATAGAGAGTTTGATCTGAGAGCATTGCTCGATCAGAAAGAATGGAGAGCTTGATATGAGAGCATTACCCGATCGGAAAGCATGAGAAGCTTGATCTGAGAGCATTCCTCGATCAAAAAACATGAAGAGCTTGATCTGAGAGCATAACTCGATCAGAAAGGATGAAGAGCTTAATCTGAGAGCATCGCTAGATCAGAAAGCTTGGAGAGCTTGATCTGAGAGCATAGCTCGATTCGAAAGCATGAAAAGTTTGATATGAGAACATTGCTTGATCAGAAAGCTTGGAGAGCTTGATCTGAGAGCTTGCTTGATCAGAAAGCATGAAGAGCTTGATCTGAGAGTATTACTCGATCAGAAAACATGAAGAGCTTGATTTGAGAGCACTACTCGATCAGAAAGCTCAGGGAGCTTGATTTGAGTGCATAGCTTGATAGAAAATATGGAAAGCTTTATCTGAGAGCATAGCTCGATCAAAAAGCATGAAGAGTTTGATCTGAGAGCATTGCTTGATCAGAAAACATGTAAAGCTTGATATGAGAGCATGGCTTGATTAAAAAGAATGGAGAGCTTGATGTGAGAGCATTACTCGATTAAAAAGCATGAAGAGCTTGGTGTGAGAGCATGGCTTGATTAGAAAACATTGAGGGCTTGATTTGAGAGCCTGACTCGATCAGGAAGCATGGCTCCATCAGAAAGCATGGAGAGCTTAATATGAGAGCATGACTCAATTAAAAAGCATAGAGAGCTTGATCTAAGAGCATGAATCGATCAGAAAGCATGAAGAGTTTGATCTGAGAGTCTGGCTCGATCAGAAAGCATGAAGAGCTTGATCTGAGGGCATTGCTCTATTAGAAAGCATGGAGAGCTTGATCTGAGAGCATGGGTCGACCATAAACATAGGGAGCTTAATCTGAGAGCATGGGTCGACCAAAAAACATGGAGAGCTTGATCTAAGGGCATTGCTCTATCAGAAAGCATAGAGAGCTTGATCTAAGAGCATTTCTTGATAAGAAAGCATGGGGAGCTTGATCTGAGAGTATAGCTTGATTAGAAAGCATGAAGAACTTGATCTGAAAGCATTGCTCGATCAGAAAGCTTAGAGAGTTTGATCTGAGAGCACAACTCGATTAGAATGTATGGACAGCTTGATTTGAGAGCATTGCTTGATCAAAAAGCTCGGAGAGCTTGATCTGAGAGCATTGCTCGATCAAAAAACATGAAGAGTTTGATCTGAGGGTATTGCTCGATCAGAAAGCTTGGAGAGCTTGGGAGCTTTAGAGCTAGAGGCTAGAGAGCTAGCGAGCTCTTTCTAATTTGAGAGATTTTAGCATGTGATCTGAGCGATTTGGCCACGCGATCTAAAGCTGAAGATTAGAGTGATCTAAGCGTGCAATTTGAGTGATCTGGCCGCGCGATCTGAAAACTTTGATTTGGAACAAGCTTTAGTATTTTAACGATAACTTGAGCTGTAGACCTTATATTTTGATGATTCTTAGACCGTCGGAAAGCTAACTCGAAGGGCTACAATTCTTGTGTTTATCACTTAGCCATATTCAGGCTTTATCCTACTCATATTTTTACATTTGATGACATGATTCTAGATTAAGAATCCTAAACCCAAAAATTGATATATTTGGTCGTAATTTATGAAGTTTGGTAGTTAAAAACACTAGGACGTTCAGTGAGAGATATGGGATGAGATCTGTTCGTTGTTTCTAATATGATTTGATTTCATGTTACTAATATGACCGTATTTGCATTGGAATAACTTATGTTTTCCTTTGGATTGTTTAACTCTAGCTTGTTTTGAGCTGAATCCAATGTTTAATTCTCTTAAGACAGTGGTTTATTGATGGTTTTACTTCTGGTTTCTTTATTTATTTATTTGTTTTATGCAGAAAATGTTATCTAATTTGGACAAACTGGTTTCTTGTGATCGGCCGGCTGATTGCATTTTGTGGTGAGCCAACTGTTTGCTTTTTTTTATTTATTCATAATAATGATATGATACTCATCACAAGTGTCATTGTAAAATTGGTGGATTGACTCTATTGAACCTTCTTTTTCTTTTTTTTTTTTTTAGTTTATGGAGGTTTCACGATTCTCCAGTTAAACTTTGACTGCATGATTATAATCTATTCTGTAGTAACTCATTGCAAATAATGGAAACAACCACTGGTGTTAAGGTGTTAGAACCAGTGGCTTTGTGAAAAGCATATGGATCATTCTTAGTTATTCAATTGTGTGCAGTTTATGTTCTGAAGTAAACTGGGATTTGTTAATCTATCTTGGACTGTGGTCATATAATTTTTTTTTTTTTTTTTGGTTCATTTTTGCAATCAAGATTCTGTGTTTAGGATGCAATTGATGATCTTATTTGGTGTTTTGTATAGGGTAGGACTGTTGGCATTTCACCAGGCATTAATCAGTAACCCCCAAGATGCTTTTGAGATCTGGGTTTTTGCTTCTGTTCTGTATAATGGAAAATGGGAGGAAGGTGTTAAATTTGCAAGCGAACATGCAAAAGATCAAGGTAATTTTGCTCTTGAGATCTCTGGGTTTTCTGAGATTGAATCAGATGAAGAACTTGCAGCAAAAGTTACTGAGTTGGCATCTTTAGTTCGAGACTGTGTCAATGGTTTGACTTTTAATGATACACACTCTTACATGGTAAGTGCATTTAAATTTGGTGTAATATATATTGCTGATAACTTCATTGACTTTGCATTGTATAACAATTTTCTGACAAATAGTACTTCGTCCAGCATATTTGTATTCATCTGAATCTAGTATCAGATGATGCCTCGTATCACTTTTGAATTAATAGTCACTCTTGAGCAGAATACCCGATTTTCCAACTAAATACCCCAGTGTGCCTTATTTGCTTTAGTAGCATAGTAAGACAAAATCATCAAGCATGTGTGTGATCATCCTTCTCTTGCATATTTCATGGTAATGCCTTTACATAGACAGGCATGTTATGTTACAAATTGTGTAAGCACGTGTGTATGTTTGCTGTGTGAAAAAACAGTAGACAGAGATTAATGGGGTCATATTTGAAGGCAAAATGACTATTTGGTGTACTATAGTGCAGACCTGACTAAGTCTATTCTTACTTACCTAGCCTCAAACTTGAGTCTAAACTTTTCTTATCTAGTATTCTGCAATATGGACTTGATAAGCATGCTAATAACTGAGACTTAGGGCAACTTAAGTAGTTCTTCTTTTCCCATTTTGGTAATTAGCATGATAGAAAGTTTTAGCACTGCAGCCGTGGTTGTAATTCTGGGACAACCAATTGATTATGTCTCTGTGTACCGTCTAAGTTTTTTTCTTTATTTACGTTTACTTTGGAATCAATACCCATAAATTACTCGTGCAGTTTAGATATTTGTTTAAGAACAAAAACATGTGGTGATCCAGGCGTTTGTTTCAAAGAAAATTGGGGAAGGTGTTGGTCAAATTTTTGATGTACTGGCGAATTCTTTTGAATCTTACGACAAAGGAAGAAAGAGTTTCATGATTGACTATCACTTACTTGGAAAGGGATATATACCTGAGACGAGATTTGTTCTTGGCAAAATTATTTTGAAAACCATTAGTGTTAGGCTTGTTGGAGGAGAGGGGGAGGTTGATGAGGAGAAGAAAATTAAGTCACTGTTGGACTCAGTTGAGGAAAGTTGCCACCCGAGGCCCTGTGATTTGACAGAGAATGAATTTTTGAGCAAGAAAAATAGAAAGCATAGTCTAACAATTCCTGACTCGGAATCAAATCTAGAGAGAACCAAAAAGCAGAAGTTATCTGGGAAGGAACACAGGCTTTCTCAGCAGAAGCTAAATATGAACAAGCAGGACAAGTTCTCAAAAGAGGACAGCCACCAGAAAGGTAAGGAACTCCAGAATTTGGTTGAGACTTGCCTATTAGCTGAAGAAGAAACAATGATGACACAAGAAAACATATCAGAGAAGAAAGATTGCCATTCATCATTAAAGGAGGTGATCTCTAAGAAGATCAATAGACATAAGAACGTAGTTAAGGAGAAGAACAGCAGTCGGCCTCCACTCTCTAGTCTCTTCAGATAGAAGTAACTGCATTTGTTTTTGCACTATATATGTTAGACTTCTCGACACAGTTTTACCTCATAATTGACAACTAATTGGTAAATGCCCTTCTCCCTTAATCTTGTTTGTATGAGTAATGCCATTCAACCAAATCTTCTCCATTTTTGCTTCCGCTATGCAATCTCTGCATTTTTGCTTCCGCTATGCAATCTCTGCAGGTGTAGTAATTTAAAGGCAGTTGATGGGTAAAGGCTACAAGTTTTGGCCTGACCATGGTGTCTCCATTTCTAGGCTGCAGCTTTTTTTTTTTTTTTTTTTTTTTTTTTTTTTTTTTTTT
>NW_022196782.1:0-4331 GCF_008641045.1 Pistacia vera | reverse complement strand
AAAAAAAAAGGGCTCAAAGCCAGACAAGAGCCCATTGTTTCCTCCCTTTTTATTCCTCTACTGTGTCGCTACTTTTTTAGTAGCTTCATTTGTCTTGAGCTCTCTTTAAATGTTCTTAGTGTAGATAGATTTTAGGGCATTTTTCATTCTTGAAGGTGGGAGTTTCGGGTTGGTTTAGTAGTGGGTTTTGTGATTGTTTTCTGGGAAAAAAAAAATTGAACAAAATGGTTATATCTGGTGAGAACAATCTTAACATTACTAAACCGACTAATGTTCAAGGTAAATCTATGGAGTTTATAGTAAGTTTTGCGTGTTATAGGATTGAATATCGATGGTAGATTCCATGATCTAATATGAATTTCTGTTTTTTTTTTTTAATTAATTTTTTAAAGGGGGATTGGAGATGGGAGGAAGAAAGTTTGGGCAGGAGATTAAGCACAACAGAAGAGCTTTGAGTGTTATTAATCAGAATTTAGTGGGAGCTCAAGCTTACCCTTGTATTGTTAACAAGAGAGGCTTATCAGGGTAATAATTTTTTTTTTTTTTAACATTTCATTTAGTATGAGCTGGTTTTGCTCTGTTTGTTGGTTGTCACTTTCTGTTCACTTGGAATTGGAAGTAAATTTAGTTGGTGTTTGTTTTTTTGTCTCAGAAACCATGCAATCTGTGAAAAAAAGGAGCTTGATCCAGTGCATCGACCCATTACAAGGTTAGATTTTGTCTCTTTAGTTTTCTATTTGCTTTTTGGCTTGTGACAAAAGGTAGGGAAAGGAAAGAAATTTAAAATTTGAAAGTTGGATCTTGCTTTGCTTACCGGAGAACAAGCAAAACATAACCCTTTCTTAAATTGCTACTGTTCAGAAAGTTTGCCGCTCAAATTGCATACCCTCCAGAGTCGATGCAAGAACCTAAGAAGCCAAAAACTTCAGTTCAAAACACAAATGAATTTGGAGATTGTATATTCATAGATGTGGAGGAGAACAAGGCAGCCTTAGATCAACCAGAACCAATGTTTTTAGAGGAAACAGAAGAAGCAAGCCCGAACGAAATGGAGCAGATGGTATTTATCTAACATTATTATTGAAACAACTTTTAATTTTTTGAAATTTGTTAATTGATTTGTCAAATTAACCACAATTTGTTTGCTAAAAATTCACCAGGAGGAGGTTGAAATGGAGGATATAGATGAAGAGCCTGTTGTGGACATTGATGGCTGTGATGCAAAGAACCCATTAGCAGTTGTTGAATATGTTGAAGATCTGTATGCCTATTATAAAAAAATGGAGGTCAGAGGCTAAATGCTTGCTTGCTGCTTATGCTTGAATTTTCGATTTTGAAGTTTGATCTGATAATTTGAAATGCATTCTATAGTACATTGTATGTGTAAGTTCAAATTCTTTTTTTATTGGTAAATCAGCTCCTAGGGATCCCCGCCTCTGACTACTGATTCTTAATCCTATGATTTCTTTTCGATCTAATCCTCCACACACATCTTCTTTACGCAGGAAATTTGACGACAATTTTGTAACTAATTATTAAAAGTTCATTTATGTATGCATATTATAATCTGTACAACTCATGGCCAACCACTTAGGGTACACAGATTGAGAATGACAGTAGTTTTCCATCTTTATTACCATAAGTGAAACTTTCAAATTGGATTTCCATCATTTACAGATGAAAAGTAAATCTAATGTTTATCATTGTCCTATATTTTATACATATATGGGATGCATTTATTTCAAATGCCTTAATCAGTACATTACCTGTCAAATTTAATTCCTATTTTGATTGCAAATGTCATACCTAACGAGGACTGTTGATTTCACTCAAAATATGCAGTGTGTTGGTTGTGTCTTGCCGAACTACATGGCGCAACAAATCGACATTAACGAGAGGATGAGGGCTATACTGATTGACTGGCTTATAGAGGTAGAGAGTCACTCTCAACTTAACCAATGCCTCAATGGTATTTGGGATTTATGGTTCTCAACTCTTAATAATTGTATCTCCCTTGTTCAAATCTGCAGGTGCACGACAAGTTCGATCTCATGCACGAAACATTGTTTCTTACAATTAACCTCATTGACAGATTTCTATCCCAGCAAACAGTAGTTAGAAAGAAGCTTCAATTGGTTGGTTTAGTTGCTATGCTATTAGCTTGCAAGTATGAGGAGGTTTCGGTCCCTGTCGTTGGGGATTTAATTCTTATATCTGATAAAGCTTACAATAGAAAAGAAGTTCTTGAAATGGTAATTTTCTTTTATTGTCACCATAATAGTATTTAGTGATGCCTTTGAGTACTCAACTCCTCAATCCACACAGCAAATTATCGGACACTTATTTTTTTTCTTCGCAAACATGCAGGAATCCTTGATGCTTAACACATTGCAATTTAACATGTCAGTCCCAACACCATATGTTTTCATCCGAAGGTTCCTCAAGGCTGCTCAATCAGACAAGAAGGTTAATATTAGTAGTAGTATTTCTTCAAAAACTTATTCAAAACCTTTTATGTTTGTATAGTTATACTAATTAAACTACAACCTTAAAACAGCTGGAGCTGCTCTCCTTCTTCTTAATCGAGCTTTCGCTTGTGGAATACGAGATGCTCAAGTTCCCACCATCTTTGTTAGCAGCTGCTGCAATCTATGCAGCTCAATGTACTGTTTTTGGCTTCAAGCAGTGGAGTAAGACATGTCAGTGGCATAGCGGCTACTCAGAAGATCAACTCTTGTGAGTCATTTCTTTAACCATCTTTTAAACATAAAATTCAATACAAATTCATGAAAATGCAGTACCGAAACTCATTCATTGCTTCCTTTTTGCTGACAGAGAATGTGCAAGACTTATGATTGCGTTCCACCAGAGAGCAGCAACAGGGAAACTCACTGGGGTACACAGGAAGTACTGCACATCTAAGTTTGGGCACACATCAAAATCAGAACCAGCACATTTTGTATTGGGGACTCAGCTATAACATGGAATAATGTATAGCTACTAACTTTTACTTAATTGGGTTGGGGGTGAAGGACCCAGAAAGAAAAATAACAAAGCAACTAGAGTTGCACCTGGGAAATTTTATACTCTTGAATTTTTTAGGCCTGCAGCCCCAGTTGTTTATAGCTTTTTTACTTTACAACCACTGTTGATTTCATATGTTCTAATTGAGCATATTTTCTCATTGTAACTTTTTTAATTATGTTCCATTCAAACAATAATTTTAATTAATGAACATCATACAATAATTTTATTTATTTCTCTTCAACAATGGAAACAATTAAAACTATTTGGCTTGTGGTCAGATGACAAGACTTTATTCATTTGAGTGGGTTATCCAGTCTTGTGTTCGAGTCCCACAAAGTGATCATCTGTGGGTCCGTTTGGTTTATTATTTCATATTTTATTCTCAATCCTATTTTTAAAATAACTATTTGTTTCATTATTTAGGAAATACTATTATATTTTATTCAATTTTTTTAGACCTATTAAGTTTATTAATTTAATTAAACACTCCCAGAAAAAAAAGTTTAAAAATTAACAAAAACACTCTCACCCACCCATAGTTGCCAAATTCCGGCAACCACTGAATTTGGCAACCACCGACGAATCTGTCACAACGGTGTACAAACGATCGAACCTGGTCGTTAATTCGTCGATCTCGCCGTCCATGATAGCCAAAGAAATGGTCGTCGTTGACCGACAACAACAGCCATATCTTTGGCCGTTGCTGACGGCCAGATCTGACATTTTGTTGCCATCGATGGCTAGATCTGACCTTTCGACGCACGACCAGCCAGATCCGACCAGTCTGCGTCATAACGTTAGATTCTGATGGTGGTGGCCGAAATCTGGCACTATGGGTGAGTGTGGGTGTTTTTGTCATTTTACAAAATTTTTATATATTGTGGTGTTTAGTTAAATTAGCAAACCTAGTGGTTTTTTTTTGTTAATTTTTAAATTTTATCTCATAATAATCACCATACTCAACTATCCAATACTATTTTCAAAATCCTATCCAAAATAACAAACCAGACGGACTCTATTACATTTGTGACTTATTTGATCCATTGGGCTTATAGGGTGTTCAATAAACCATAGATATTAGTTGAGGTGTTGAACACCCTAGTCGTTTAAAAAAAAAAAAAAAAATTCAATCAAACGGAGAATTCAGCGTCGAACTAAAATTGGTAAAGGTTATTTATTAGATTCTTTTATTAGCAAATCCAAAAATGGACCTTAAAATGTGATGGTCACTAATGAAAAGTTGAAAACTGGACTTAGCAAAAAAAACTGTCATATACTTACAACAAAAACTAAAAGGCATGTTC
>NW_022196781.1:0-9578 GCF_008641045.1 Pistacia vera | reverse complement strand
AATTCAAATAAGAGACGTGGAAATCTAATTAAAATTTGTTTGTTTTATTTGGTAAGTCTAAACAATATGTTATATTGGGTGCAACAAATATCAGCCTTCATAAATTTGAATGTAATGTGGTTTGAAACAACTAGTCAACGAGGACCATTACTTTGGTTGCTCCTGCTCTGTTTCTAGTAGTTGTCTTTATTTAGATGCGCTCGTAAGACAGCTGAAAATACAACGTGGCAAATTGTTTTCATGAGTAACAGCTAACAAATACTTGAATTGAATCACATAAAATAAAACCCAATTGTCTATATTCAATTTCAACGTCACTGTTGCCCTCACTTTCCTTGTCCCTCTCCTCAACAGTATCTCCACCACCTTCATTAGACTTGACAAAACGGGTCCATACTCACGGATAGACTCACACTCGTCAAAATAATATAGGGTATAAGTTTATTATTTTAGATCTATTTTTTTTACTCGTATCCAAACTGGCCCCTTTTTTGAGGGTGGGCCCAATATACTCGTGGTCGTGGCTACCATGAAGAAAAAAAAAAAAAAAACCTTAAAAGTCTAAATGTAATTTTGTAACCTAATCCCTAATTCTCTTCTCATAAGCACAACAGTTCATTACATTCTTCAATTTTTACAATTCTTCAACTTTTACAATTCTTCCATACCTAAAATCATAAATCGAAATTCCATTCTTCCATTATTCTATTCCTTAAATCGTAAGTTTCTTTAATCTCAGTATTTAGAATTACTTTGATAAGCTTTTTCATTAATATATCACACATAAAACACAACCAATTGCATGTTTCTTTAAACTTACTATTCTAGGTTTTCTGGGTAGCTGGGAGTTTCAGAAACAGTACGTTTTTTAAATTAAATTTTGGTTATGATGATCACGTATGCTTGATATGAGATTATGGATTATGGATTTATTGCTGATCTTAACAGGATTATATTGTATTGGACGGATTTATATATCAATTGTGTTTAGAATTGAAGTGTTGTGTTATGCATATTATTAAGTGCTTGATAAATTGCATTGGTGGTATTGTATAACATTAGAGTTTGATTTTTTAATGCAGAACTGCCGATATGCGCTATGCTTTTGGGCAATTGATTTTTAAATTTGGGAATGATACTCTATGCTTTTGGGCAATTGAATCCGAAATTTAATTTAGTGATTTAGAATATATGTATAAGAACCTGGAGCTTAATCTGCAATGGTTTAGGATGGATTAGTCAGAATCTTTAATTTGTTGCCACTAACACAATGTCTATTTTGCATCTTTCTTAATTCGTTTTCCAAATGGGGCGACACACGACTCACCTTTTCAGAAGCAAAAACAATAAAAACATTTCATATATTTTGACATCTAAATATTATCAAATGGACATTATATATATGTGTGTGTATTATTATTTTGTTTCGGATTTCAACATCTTATACATTGTTTTTAATTAATTCCTTATTTAATATTTCATTTTAAGCTTCAAAACAAAAAGGGCAATTAAAGTTAGAATGATTAGTTTTTTATAATGTAAGTTGGTTGCCTCATTATTTTGTTTCATGTTATATTTAAGCCAATTTATATATATACATGCGTATGTAATTAATAATTTATAGTCAGATAAAAGATTTATAACATAATGTATATAGAAGCAGTAAAACCTCTCTATAATGATAATAGTGGGATCAAACTAATTTATTACTATGGAGGATATAACTTAATAGAGGTGTAGTTACAGAAATTACTGTTAGGGCAAAAAATCATCTTGGGCTTGACGAGGCCTAATAACAAAATAAACATGTCACGGCCCAAGGCCTCAACCCAATTCCGATTGGGCCTACGCTTAAAATCACCTTGCGACCTACCCATTCTATGAGTTGGGCTATCATGTAAGTTAAACTAAACTGGGTTTCAGCCAATTAGCCTACAACAGTCTATAAATAGGAAATCAGAATCCTATTCTATTTCCTCTTCTACTAAGATTTCAAATCTTACTCAAACTATTAAACTTGATCTGATAAGGTCAAGAAATCATATCTCTTTCATGATAGGGATTATCTCCCAAAATAGGACTTAATGTCCTACTAAGATTCTAAATCTTATTTAAACCATTAAACTTAATCTGATAAGGTCAAGAAATCATATTTCTTTCTTGATAGGGATTATCTCCTAAAAAAGAGGACTCAATGTCCTACTAAGATTCCAATCCGTTGGGTTCACTATAAAAACAGAGGCTTGCCCTCTCATTAAGGGGCAATCTCCCAGGGGCAATCTCCTATAGTCAATCTACACTACTCAAAACCATCTATTTGCTCCTAAAGTTCTGGCTCCCAAGAACCCGACGCCTTCGCCGTAGTCCTAGCCTCTGACAAGACTCCTGGTCTAGCGGATTGTCAGTGGCCTCAACCTCATGGGATCAGACCCTATTTTCATGACAGTAGATTTTTTGCATCTACAGTTTGCCCTTTCATGTGTGTAGGTTCAACAGATTGTCAGTGGCCTCAACCTTACGGGATCAGACCCTATTTTCATGACGGTAGATTTTTTGCATCTACAATTACTGTTTTAATTTCTTATTTTATAATTCACGTTTTAGTAATATGTATTAGGATTTCAATTCATTGTTTTAGGAACANTCAGTTTGTGTCTGGTTCATAGGATTTGGAAGTGGTGGAGATCAAAAGTGGACAATGAAGCAAAGCTCTAAGGCCAGGTGATTTTTTTGTTAAGGTTGTTTATATTGTGAAATGTTGTAGATAACTCTGAGAAGGACATGCAAAGATCTATAGAATTTGTTTCTTCAATTACTTTTATTCAATATATAATATAATAAGCTTTTAGGTAGCCAATGACTAGAAACTAAATAAAACAAGAAACTAATAGGAAGAAATAAAACTAAAAGAAGGAATTGGTGATTGGTCTTTGTTTTTTCCCTTTGGTTGGACGTAAAATGGTGTTAATGGGGATTTGTTTAATAGTAATTGAAATCAACTCTCTTGTTGTATTTAGGATGGTGAACAAACTCAACTTCTTTATATAAACTTTTTTGCTATGCCTAAAAAATCAGGGCTGATATAAGCTTATATCAGCGAGCACCAATAAGAGTTTAGGAAGGCTTTGCGTCGCCTAGAATCTGCCACATTGCTCCAAGACAGAAAGAATATAGTTGTCACCAACCCTGTTGACTCAAGTTTTTTCTATGAATGAATTTGTTCGCACACCGATCCAAGCCCCATATAATTTAAGGATATTTCCTAAGTTATCAACTAATGAGACGCAAGGAAGGACTTGCACGACAGCTACTCATTTGCAGACTTGTAATCATTACCCTGAACTCAGTGACTATAAATAGAGGAGTCCCTCTCACAAAATCGAGACCAGATTCTCTGAAATTAACAAAACAAATAGCAAAGACAACCTACGGGAAAGAGATTGGCTTAATATTCTCTTTGAATACCAAGCTCTTGTAATTTTGTTCGCTCGCGACCTCTTGTAACTTGGCTAATCACCAAGAACAATCATATAAAAGAAAACAGTGGATGTAGGAATCGCTTTAAGCATCCGAACCGCTATAAAAATTCTCATCGTCTCATTTACTTTAAGTCTTTGCATGCAACTGTGAAAACCATGACCCTTAACCAATCACATAATTAATCATGTGTAATTTCTAAAACATTCTTAGCACTTTGCATGTGCAAGGTCGTTGGTGTCAAAATCCAGCATCAACAGTTTGGCGCTAGAAGGAGGGCTGATTTCACATCAACTCTTTATCCGGTATTCTCAACTGATCAATCAGTTTTACCATAAAAAAACTCGTGGCTCGTGGTCTTGAAATCGAACGTACTAGCACCAACAACGAGGAGATTCCCCATGGCCAGGAAACTATTCATCCCAAATCAGTTACACCTCTCCAAAGTACTGTGGGGGACATCCCTTCATCTTCCTAGGTTGATCCTACTCTGATGGGATACCTAGAGAAGTTCAACAGCACCCTCCAAACGTGAGCCAGAGGCTGGATCGTTTGGACTAGGACATGCCACCAAATTCTAACAAGGTGGTACTGCCTCCAAAAATGCATGTAGGTCGCTTGAAAGCGTGGAAACGAGCAAAAGCTTATACCATGCTCACTACAGCACACAAAGATAAGGGAAAGCTATTAGAGTAGATGCCTTAGAGCCAATCAATTATTGTAGAATTGACTCTTTGTAATAATGTTTATTAATCAATAAAAGACATTTTATTCTATATCGCGTAAATCATTATTATTGCAATATGTATTGATATATGTCCTTAGAATGGTAGAACCGTGACGAGAGTATCAAGTATTTCAAATCTTGATAGTGAGAACCCTATGAGCACTATAGTGGTCATTCTAGAAACATCTGTAGCCCTAGTATTATTCTAAAGTAAGGGCATAGATAATACGGTAAGACCATCATAGTGTTGAATGACCATGTCGAAAGGTAGTGATTGATCTCACTTATCAAGGTTGTTTGGTGACAACCTGGTGCAACATATGGGTGCTTGCTGTATGCGAATACACCGTAGCAAGTTCACTAGACTGACTCACCAAAGGATTCCATATGAATGGTAACCCCAGTGTCTATGGAACAAATCCTCTAACGAATGGTGGTGCATGTGATCCTTAGACTTGAGATCACCAGAGCGCCTTGTGCACCGATTGGTGCAGTTTGACACTAGCCTAATGCAGGTCTATTTAGAGCTGTCAATACGATAGTGATTGGCTGTATCAAGGAGTGTATCAAGACTATGGTGGATAGACAGAGGATTAATCACTCCCGAGTACAGGAGAAGTTATCTCACGACGCAATTTAGTAAATGGCAATGACACTAAAACTGTGGCCACAATGTGTTGAGTTGTTGCTCTATCCAGTTTATAATACAGGTCATTGGTCCAGAAATTGAATACATAATATCTAGAGTAACCGAAGGTTGACACTATTTTTATGCCTTCGTCTCATCGAGATAACGTATGATGAAAGGATCGAATTGTATGGTAACCATTATCGTTGACATGTAGCTACTTTGTTGAATCCAAGTCTATCGGGTGGCCATGATGCCTTGCTAGGGGCCAATCTTGGTCTGTGTATTAGTGAGACGATTAATTGGTGTTAATCGCGATACTACACACTACCGGTATGATGAGGAGCCTATGGGTCACACACATAGAAGATAATTTAAGACTCAGGAAAAAAGAATGACGTTTTCGTCTTTCTAGGCAAAATGGTATTTTGTTAATTTCACAATGCAATTAAATTTGCTGAGGTCGTAGCCTTTTATTTAATTTGTTATAAAAATTGAATAAGTGAAATTACATTTAAATATGTGTTAGCATATATTTAAATATATTATCATTATTGTTAAATGTTAATATATATATTAATTTATTTTAATTGAGATAATGATGAAATAAAATAAATATCTAATTGGGAGTGTTTGGAAACAAGGGGTGTTTGGGTTGGAGCCCAAGCCTATTCTATATGGGAATACAGCAATTAAATTTTACTATAAAAGAAAAAGGTTATTTGTAAAAGGAAAGAGTTTTTCATTTATTCATTATTCATTAAAAGAGAAAACACAGCCCCAAAAACTCTCTCCACACTAGTTTCGTTTTTGATTGAAAAATCAAATTCTTTTCTTTTCTTCTTTGTTCTTAAGACTAAAGAGGATCTAGCAAATCCCTCTTTAGTCCCTTGCGATTATCTTCGTGTGGACNATTCCATATGGGAATAGGGCAATTAAAAACACCATTATAAAAAAAAAAAGTGTTTCTTTGTGAAGAGTAAGGAATTTCATTATTCACTTTTCATTGAAAAGAAAAACACACCCCAATCTCTCTCCCACGCCAATATTGGTTTTTGCCTAAAATCAAACACTCTTCATTTCTTCTTGATTCTTAAGGCTAAAGAGGATCTAGCAAATCCCTCCTTAGTTCCTTGCGATTGTCTTCGTGTGGACTATGTCGGTTTGACCTTACACTTGGGTCGGTACCAAGAATGTTCAGAGACAAATTTGGAGGAGCCTCCAAACGTGCGTATGGTTTCTTAAACTCTAGATTAATTTTTTTGCAGATTCTTATTGTGATATAAATTGTAAAATTATACCCTGATCTTGGTTCTATGGAACGATCCTTGTTATTATTGATTTTTTTTTCCGCTGCCTTAATGGATCTATGATGCGTGCGATCTAGAGATGTGATGCGCGTGATCTGAAAGCTCTGATGCACGCAATCTGAGAGATCTTATGCACCCAATCTAAGAGATCTAATGCCTATGATTTGAGAGATCTACCGCGCAATTTGAAAGCTCTTACGTGCACAATCTAAGAGATCGAATGTGCATGATTTAGCAGAACTGATGCATGTGATTTGAGAGAGCCTTGCGATCTGAGAGCTTTGATACGCGTGATCTGAGAGATTTGATGCGAGCTATCTTAATGATCTGACATTGGTGATCTGAAAGATATGGCCGCGCGATCTAAGAGCGCTGATGCTCGCGATCTGAGAGCTAAGATACATGCAATTTGAGTGATCTGGACACACAGTCTGAAGCTGAAGATCATAGTGATCTGAGCCCACGATTTAAGAAATCTGATGCGCTCGATCGGAGAGATCTGATTCGAAAAAGGCTTCAATATTTTGAAAATAACTTGAGTTGTAGAGCACGAATTTTGAAGCGCAATCTAGGTAGTTGAAAGTGCGCAATCTGACCACTCGAAAGCGTGATCTTAGCGACCAAAAGCTTGATTTGAGAGATTTGGCTACGCGATTAGATAGCGCTGATGCGTGCGATTTAAGATATCTAACCGAGTGATATGAGAGATCTGGCCACGCGATCTGAGAGATTTGATACACGTGATTTGAGAGGTCTAATCCGAAACAAGCTTTAGTATTTTGAATATAACTTGAGCTGTAGACCTTAGATTTTGAACCGCGATCTTGGTGCTAGGAAGTGCGTGATCTTGGCCTTTGAAAGAGCGAAGTAGGTGCTCGAAAGCACGTGATCTTGCTACTTAGAAGCACAATGTGAGAGATCTCGCCTTGCAATCTGAAAGCTTTTATGTGCACGATCTAAGAGCTCTGATGCGCGCGATCTGAGAGATATGATGCGCGCGATCTTAGAGATGTGATACGCGCGATCTGAGAGCTTTGATACCCATGATCTTAGCAATCTGGACGTGTAATATGGGGCTGAAGATCAGAACATCTGAGCGTGCGATTTAAGAGATATGATCCTGAACAAGGTTCAGTATTTTGAAGATATCTTGAGCTATAGACCTTGGATTTTGAAGCATGATCTTGGCACTCAGAAGCACGCGATCTGGCAACTCCAAAGTGCGATCTAGGTGCTTGAAAACATGTGATCTAGCCGCTCAGAAGAGTGATCCTTGCTCTCAGAAGCGCGATCTTAGAGATTTGACTATGTGATCTGAGAGCTCAAAGATCGCTTAGATCACTCTGATCTTTAGCTTAAGATTGCATGTCTAGATCGCTCTGATTGCATGCACTAAGGCTCTCTAATCGCACGCAACAAATCTCTCAGATTGCATGCATCAAAGCTCTTAGATCTCGCTACTAGATCTCTCATATTGCGCGTACCTGACCTCTCATATCGCGTACATCATATCTTTCTGATCACACACATAAGAGCTCCTCCATCGCTTACATCAGATCTCTCAGATCGCACGCTTTTGAGTGCCAAGATCATGCTTATCAAAGCTCTCAGATCGCTCAGCCAAATCTCTTAGATCGCGCGCTTTCGAGAGCCAAAGTCGCGCTTCAAAATCCAAGGTCTACAGCTAAAGTATCTTGCAAACACTAAAGCCTATTGTGGATCATAACTCTCAAATCGGGCAGATCTAAGCTCTAAGATTGCGGGGATCAGAGCTCTCATATCACCTGCATCAGATCTCTTTGATCGTGCGCATCAGAGCTCTTAGATCGTGTGCATCAGAACTCTCAGATCGCGTGCATCATATCTTTCAAATCGCTTAGATTGTGCACATCAAATCTCTCAGATCGTGCGGCAAGATCTTTCAGATCACGCATATTAGATATCTCATATCTGCGATCTGATGTTTCAAATCACGCATATTAGATCTCTCAGATTACACACATCAGATCTCTTAGATTGTGCGCATCAAAGCTATCAAATTACATGCATCAAATCTCTCAGATTGCGCGCATCAGAGATCTTAGATTGCGCGGTCAAATTTCTTAGATTGCACGCTCAGATCTTTCATATCATACGCATTAGAGCCCTCAGATCGCAAAGCTAAATCTCTTAGATCGCGCTTCTGAGCATTTAAATCGCCCTTCCAAGCAGCCAGATTGCGCACTTCCGAACACAAAAGTCATGCTTCAAAATCTTAGGTCTACAGCTCAAGTTATCTTCAAAATACTAAAGCCTGTTTTGGATCAGAGCTCTCAGATTGCAAGCATCAGATCTCTTAGATAGTGTACATCAGAGCTCTCAAATCGCGCAGCTAGAACTCTAAGATCATGCGTATCAGATCTTTTAGATCGCACACATTGGATATCTCAGGTCGCACGCATCAGATCTCTACATCGTGTGCATTAGAGCTCTCAAATCGTGCGCATCAGAGCTTTCAGATCTCGCACATCAGAGCTCTTAGATTATGTGACCAAATCTCTCAGATCGCGCTCATCAGATCTCTCAAATCCTACGCATCAGATCTCTAAGATTGGCCACATTAGAGCGCTCAAATCGAGCGCATTAGACGTCTCAGATCACACACATCAGATTTCTGAGATTGCACGCATTAGAGCTCTTATATCACACAATAAAATCTCTCAAATCGAGCGACAAGATCTCTTAGATCACACGGTTAGATCTCTCAGATCGCACGCATTAGAGCTCTCAAATCACGTGGCCAAATCTCTCAGATCACGCTTACAAGCACCAAGATCGCACTTCCGAGTGCCTAAATTACGCTTACGAGTGGCCAGATCGCGTGCTTTCCAGCGCTAAGTTTGCGCTTCAAAATCTAAGGTTTATAGCTCAAGTTTAGGGGTGTGCAAAAAAATCTGATATCCAATATCCAGTCCGTATCCGTTCCAATCCGATCCAAAAAAAAGGATATCCGAAAATTCAAATCACAATTTTGAAATATCTGAATTTTTGGGTCGGATACCTGATAGCCTTTTCAAAAAAGTCGGATATCTGAATCCGAATCCAAATCCAGATTTTTTTTATATACATTAAATTGATTTCCCTAAGGCCCAATTATATAATAAAATGGTTTGATTTCCTAAGGCCCAATTATATAATAGAATGGTTTGATTTCTGAAGGCCCAATTATATAATAGAATGGTTTGATTTAAGCCCAATTATATAATAAAAATATGTATAAAAGATTAGTAATTAATAAAATAAAATATTAATGAAAATTAAAAATTAAATTTATAAAATATATAAACCCTTCCACCATTTTTTCTTCCAACCGCCTCCTCCCCTAAACAACTTGCATGACCACTTGCCCCTAATAGCTTCACCTTTCAAAGTCGCCATTGTCGTTCCAACAATAGTC